>NW_006399970.1:4819801-4832792 GCF_000299155.1 Elephantulus edwardii
AACAATAAAAGAGTTGGTTTGGACTTTCCGGCACACAACAACAGAAGGCACGATCAGGGCAGTACCAATCTCACAAATGAACTTCAATCTCAAAATCTTAAGTAGGTTAAGAAAAAAAAAGAAAAAAAATTCATCAATCACTTCAGAAAGCGTAAGTTAAAACAATATTTATTCACATTTTAAAAGTCCTAGGAAAACGGAAAAATAATCTTCCTTAATCTGGTACAGTAGTCTATTTTTTTTAAAAAAACCCTCATATTTAAAAGCTAATTGTAAATATCTAGAAGGAACACAAGGCAAAAATTCCATTTTATTTCAACAGTAAATGGAGTCTCTAATCAGAAAAAAAAAATAAAACAAAAGAGGTAGGAAGGAGGAAGGATGATTAAGGAGAGGGGGAAATTGCCAATGTCTACAGCTATTACTGCTTGAAAAGACTTTGAAACTTCTAGTTAAGAATTCACCAGAGTAGTTTGCTACAAGATCAATGGGGGGGGGGGGATAAAACAAAAACATCAAAGACAACACACAACTTAAATCTAACCATAGAGATGCAAGGAGTATATAGAATTAGAGTAGTTCATAGAAACACAAGACAAGCAGAAAGATCTAATGCTCTATTTATAAGTGCTGTTGAGTTGGTACTACTACAGGCCCCTCATAGAACACCACAATACACAGTCCTGTGTCAGCTTCACAATTATGTTTGAGGCCATTGTTGCAGTCACCATATCAATCCACTTCACTGAAGGCCTACTTGTTTTTTCATGAATCCAAACATGTCCTTCTGCCAGGGACAGGTCCTTCCTAACAATATAAGCAAAGTGCATGAGACAAAGTCTCATCATTCTCCCTTCTAAGGAACACTGTGTGATTATTTTTTTTTCTCTTAAACAGATTTATTGATTCTTTTGGCAATCCATGGAATATTTCACATTCTTCACTGACCACACTTCAAAGACATCAATTCCTACTCAATCTTCCTCATTCATGTCCAGTTTTTACACACACTGAAAAGATCATAGCTTGAGTCAAGATCATGCAGCTGAGATCTTCAACGGAATGTTGCTACTGTTGCTGTGTACTATCAAGTCAGAACCAACTCACAGCTGACCACCCCCACCCCCTACCCCGTGGGTTGTCAAGAGGCAGGAAATCGCACAGGAGATTGCCCATCTTTCTCCAGAGAAGCAGCTAGGGGATTCAAACTGTATAACTTTAGGCTGGCAGCACAACTCCTTACCACTAAGCCACCAGGGGTGACCAGAGGCCATCTAATTTATTGACTACTGCTTCCCTGAGTGCTGAAACAAGAAAGAAATCCTGGAGACTTTAATCTTTCCTGTTTAGCATGATGTCACTTGATTCAGTGGTGAAGATTTTTGTTTTATGTTGAGGTACAATCTAAATTAAAAGCTGCAGTCTTTGGTCTTCATCAGTAAGTGCTTCAAGTCATCTTTGCTTTCAGCAAGCAAGACTGTGTCATCTGCATACTGTAGGTTAAAAAGCCTTCCTCCAAGTCAGAGGCTGTGCTCTTCATATAATTCAACATTTCAGTTTACTTGCTACTTAAAAAGTATGGTAAAAAGAGAATAGTTTGATTTGCAAATTCTCAGCTTTTAAACCCTGCAGTACTTCTATGTTTGGATCTAGAAACTACCATATGGTCAATGTACAAGTTCTGCATGAAAATAATCAAGTGTCCTGTATTTGCACTGCTACACATAATTTCTTATGATCTGCACAGTCAAACGTCTCTTCAGAGCCAACTAAAACACAAGGTAAGCATCTTTCCAGTATTCTGAGCTTCCAGTCACAATCCAGCTGACATCTGCAATGCTATCCTTTGATTGATGGCCCCTTCCAAAACCAGCCTGAATTTCTACCAGTTCTTAATGTTGATTATTTTTCATTTTTGAAAAAAAAAAAGCAACAAAAAACACCTGCTCATTCTTTTTCTTTTTTTCCCCCCAACAAAACCTTATTTGTGTTATTAACGACACTAATTTCAGCTGTTCTGTTCATAGGCGAAAAAAAAAAATTGCTCACTATTTTTCTTTTGTCCCAACAAAACCTTATTTGTATATTAATGACACGAATTTCAAGGTTCTGTTAGATTACCTCTATATGAAAAGGACACAAATAGGAATCTAATTAAGTCAGTTGGTCAAGTTTTCCAAATTTCATGGTACAGATGAGTGAGCATACTGCATCTATTGAACCATTTTAACTGGTACCCTATCAATTCTTGAGCCTTTGCTTTTTACCAATGCTTCCTGAACTTTTTCCACTGGCTCTTAATTATACCACCTCCTGAAATAGTTAATTTTAAATGTTCTTTTTGGTACGATATGCGTATTCCATTTTACTTTGAGGTTTCTTGCATTGTTCCATATTGCAATTTGAGGCATAACAGATCCACCAAATCTTTACCATACAGAGTAGAGATTCATCATACACAACCGTACCCATTATACACACACCCACAGAGTAACAGAACTTTACTAGTTGAGAGAAAAGATATAAGTAGTGATAATTAAGTGAGCAAAATTCACATGTATCATAGCACATACAAGCAACAGCAGCAGAAAACCAACCATGGAGACCTTCAGAGGAACTAGAAGTCAGTAAAAATGCTTATCTCCCAGATGGAGTTACCAGACTGAATTACAAAATTACAACTTTTTTTCTTAAATTGAGGTAAAATACAATTACCAACAGAGACAGAAATTAAACTTATTATCTACATTACAAGGCTTTGTCCAACTAGGATAAAGAAAACATTCAACTTCCCTCCACTTTAACTCTTACGCCTCACAATTATTGGTAAAGGTGGCCTTCATTTAAAAATCTCACTTCTTTAACAAGAGCTGGGGTTGGTGAGCAGATAGTTTTTGATAAACAATGCATACACAAGACACTGAGAAAACACTAAATGCTTAATAAGCATTTAAAAAAATAATAAATTTTCCATAATGGGAGTGGTCTGATACATTTAAAAATAAAGTCTTGCTCTTTCTAATACCGACTATTCTTCATGTTTACCTATACTGACGCAAAGCATCAAGGAATACAGCAGCCAAGCAAGAATGCTTTGCTTTTTAATTCCCAAGACAGATAAAATTTTAATTCATTAATACATGACCTTACTTGAGTCTTTAGTATTTTAACAAGCACTTTGCAAACTTCATGCTGTTGTATGGGAGGTTGTGCTGGAACTGATTGCAAGCCGATCTTCTGACAGTTTTTCAGAAGCCATGAATTGCACAAGAGACTGTTGGGCAATTGGTGAATTCAAGCTCATGCTTCTGGATTGGTAGTGCATTTCCTTATCCACTAGGCAAATAGCAATTTTTCTTATGTGGTAAGGAATCAGCACCAACTCATAGCTGACCATCCAGAAGCAGTAAATCACATGGGAGTTAATCTCCCATGGAGCAGCTGATGGATCCAAACCATGTGTCTTTGAGTTGGCAGTACAGCTCTTACCACTAGGCCACCAAAGCACCCTTCAAATTTTATTGATGAGAAAAAGTATTTCTGTTCTTTAACTTACTCAAAATTACCAAGATAAGATGGACACAGGACTCAAATATAGGCTACCCAATTATGCTATACTGTCTCCAAATTCAGAAAGCAAAGGGAACTAGAATCTTAGAAAAAGCAGCTACAATCAAAAAAATTAACAATGAAAATGTCAATGCTTATCAAATGCCAGAACTAAGGTGCTTGAATCTATTTTCCTTTTACTTACTTGATAAGAAAGATGTTATTTAGTTATATAGTTCTAAGTCATAGATAACTAATAAGAGGGTCTCTCGTAGGTGCCTGTAAATTGCCTCAGGATATTTCACTACAGAACTTTCTGTATGGCACTAAAATGTAGTACAATGCAGAATATTTTCAAATGAATGAGTGACTTAGCAAGTGATCAAAACACAAAGTGATGTTAGAAATCCACACTTGTGAGAGGTGAACAGGAGGAAGATGAGCAATTCCCTCCCTCTCTTGTGACTCACAACACTGGAAAAACCCACTGGAGGATCAGTTAGGAATTAGTTCTGACTCAACAGCAATGAGAGAGAATAACCAAGAGTGAGGAAAGAGAAAATGGAACCAAATAGTTTAGAATAATCACAAAATAAACAGTGAGAAAATAAATCAAGGGGGGTAAAAGATAAGAACTAATTTGAAGGAATTTATGATTCAGGAAACAAAGATTAGGAGCCATGAAAATTAAACAAGGGACAGACAGAAACCTTTGGCTGCATTTGAGAGCTACGTATGGAACCTATATTTCATGACGTTAAGAATAAAATAATGAATAAAATACTCAGTAATCATTACTTTTGTAGGCAGTTTAAGATTATAGGAAATTATAAAAAAGATGTTAACTAGAAGAAAAAAACATTTAAAATTTCTTTTTAAGATACAAAATGAATTATTAAAAAATACAATAAAAAGTCACATCATTAATTAGTATCTCCCTCACTCTTCTTTCCTTCTTAGGGAAGAAATATTACTACTATTACTATCTTTTATAACCATACCTTGTTATTAAATTCTTTTCCAAATGTAAACTTTTATAGAAAACAAAGTGTCTGCTAATCAAACATCAGCATTTATACTTTGTATATAAAATTATAAGCATAAGCACCAAATAAAATATCCTACAACAGTATCACATTGGAAAAGAAGAGAAAAACATACCTATTATGTAATATTTCATTAATTTTTTTCAATTGTTCTAAATAAAAGTATTCTGTTGACTAATCTGGCAATGTAGTTCTAGTTATTGCTTATAGTTTTTAAACTGTTTTGTAAGATATTACTTTAAGCACGTTAACTATGTTTTTTATTTATTTATTTATTTAAACACTTTGATTAAAAATAAATCCAGGCGACTAATGGCTTACTTACCATTGCCATATGGAAATGTAGAACGCGCGGAACGGCTATCATAACCAGAGGAATGCCCACTATGGAAGAGAAAATTTATTATGCAAACAGGTTCTTAATTTTAATAGTCTGGCTACAAAAAAAAGTGTCAAGGAAAAACTACCATGATTTTTAATTTATTCTTCACTTAATAAGCCCTAAGTTGGTAATTTTATTTTTTCAATACTTAAAAACACTAATAGGCTTCTTAAACTGAGAAGAAAGAAAAATTATTAAATAAACCTACCGCAGAGAATCACAATGATTCTTGGCTATGAATAAGCATGGGAGAAGGTACCATGTCCCCTTTGGGGACGCTGCTCTGCGCTGTGACGCCCTCCCAGATCACAACCTATTTACCTCATTACATAACACTCTTTTTGGTAGTATTAAAGCTTCTTTATGGCAGAAAAAGAAGTTCTGGTGATGAAGTGATTACTAGAGTACTAGTCAAGTTTCGAAGTGGGAACACAACAGCTGCTCCACAGGACAAAATTGTGACATTGTGATTCGGTAAAGATTCCAGAAAACTCTATGAAAATCCTCTGGAGCAGTTCAGCTCTGTTGTATAGGGTTTCTATGAGTTCGAATCAAGTTTTTCACCACCCCTGAATCAGTGTATCATAAATCAAGTAAAAATTAAAAGTAATTTTGCTTTCCTGGTTGTTTTGATATTACGGTATATTTTTTTCATTTTTTAGGAAAGCCAACTAGCATAGTGTACTCTCTATTTTATATGTGTTTGTTTATTCACTGCCATCAAGTTGATGAAGATATACAGATCCTATAGAATAGAGTTTTAGAACAACATGCCTCCGAAAACAGTATGAACCTTGATAAATTCAATAGTTGTAGGGAGGCTTCAGGCCTTTCGTTCACAGGGTCGCTCTGAGTCGTGCTTGACTCGAAGGCAATTAACAACAAATAACAGGATAGAGTTAACCTGGCCCAGAGGATCTTCTAAGGCTGTGCAACAGAGGGCTTTATCTTTTCCCCATAGACTGTCTAGTGGACTGTCTAGTGGACCCCAAATTCTAGCCTTTTAGTTAGCAGGCCAATCCTTCATCACTAGGACTTGAAAACAATTACCAAGTTACATCTGGTTTTTCTATCAACAGTTTATTAATAATCAAATATCAATAATACCCACATTCATTTACCTTTCTATTGTTGGTATAAGAGATGGAGGTGGAGCACCTGGTGGAGGAGGAAAACCTGAAACATTGAATCAGAGGAAAAACCACGTTAACAGAATGTACATTCAATGTCAACAAATAAAACTGCTGCATATTATTACATTTCTCTGGGAACATAAGGTGCTTCTACAAATTACAATGAACAGGGGGAAAAAATGGAGCTTAAATTTAGGAACAGTTTTTCTAGAGCTATAAAACATTACATGGACAATCTGGTCTAATACACAAGAACACAAACTGGGAGTCAGGACACTCGGTCTTATTTTCAGCACCACACACAGCCCATTTTATGAATATGAGAACATTAATCTCAATGCCTTACCTTTTCCATATATAAAATATTAATAGAGTTGTCACCAAATTATTATACTTGAAAAGAAAATAAACTATTATTTACCTCTTTAAAAAATTATTTTGAATTTTAGATAGCCAGAAATTTCCTTAAAATGTATCATTTATAATTAAAATCTTACCAGTATATATGTAACTGCATAAGGCTGAGAACATCCATCACAAAATATTTTAAATAGCATAACCCCAAAGAGTTTTATAAAGAAAGGCACACAGAGTAGTTCTAGAATTAGCTTAGAAAGAAAATTAATTTGCACCTTTATATCATGAGGTCTGCAGTCTCAAAAATTCACAACTCCTGATGGAAAACCTACAGTAATAGAGCTAAATGGATCTTAACAGTTTATCTCCTCTACGCTTTCACAGGCACGTAGGCAAAAAAGAACCCCATCAAAAGCCTTTTAAGACCTCTAGGTATGGAATTTCATAACTTAGGATATGAATTCCATCCACATTTTAAAACTCTAACTAGTAAAAACTGTACTATATATAATTTTGATTAAACTTCACACTATAGTTAACATGCTGTCATCAGTGAAGACAAGAAGCATTCTCCTCTAAACTTTTATGTATTTGAAAACACTTTCCTTAAACTTCCTTTTTAGCATTCTATGTAAAAAAGTAATCCTCGTTTTCTCAGTCTTTCTCATAGTCCACATAAATCTCCTTTTTTAGCCCTGCTTTAAGTGTTTCTGGTTCACCAGGTTCACTTTCACTTTATCTAGTTTCAGGAGCTATAACTTCTCTAGTCAACATCTTTACAAGTGCAAAGTTACCACATTACCACATTAGCCCTACACCACACAATCCTGTTTTACTAAGTCTCACAAGCACACTGCTCTTAAAACTAAAAGGACACATTGATGATTTCATTTTATGACTTTTCCTGATTAAGTCTTTCCCAGATACATTCATACACAAATCAGTAGTGACTTTTTATCCCACACCTAAACTTTATCTCACTACTTCAGTTTATTAAAAACACTTAAAATTGAGGCTCATTCTTTAAAAAATATATATATATATCTTGTGGGTTTCCTATCACATTATTAAAAAACAACTGACTTTAAAAATGTAAAAGGAAAAACACTAAATCAGGTATACACCACTCTGGCTGACCCTACCCTTATACCAGCAAGGACTATCTCACTTAACCATCACTCTAGTATAATCAGTCACCACTGTGAACTTTTTGTGAATCCATCTGAGTATTTATTGTACCGCTCAGAACATATGTTCTGACCATACTACTCAGTTATACCAGCAGGGTTAAAATCAGAAACCATGATAAGGTCAAAAGAAATCTTCTCTTGTCTTGTATTTTATGATATGAGAAAGTCTTTTTTTTTTTTTTAATAGCTATACTATACTCTTAATCTTCAAAACTGATGAGGCAAGAATTTTCTCAGAATCTCTATTTCTACTGAAATGAGTAAGATAGGCATAAGAAAACCAAATGTCTTAATCAAAACTGGAATGAAGCAAAGGCAGAGCTGAAAATAGGACCTTGAAATCCCAATAGCCTATTCCATATTCTAACTGCATCAACACTTACTTGTCTCTCCTGTAACTAGAAGCTTGAAATTTCATGTTTATTAACAATGATGGAAAAAACATGAAAAAAGTTTTACCTGGAGGTGGTACAGTTATTGGAATACCTAAAAAACAAGTGATGAAATTTAATATAGTAACTGGATTTCATAACCTGTTATGTATTTATGCCATCACCAAAACGAACGTTGAAATACAAACCCCTGGCCTATTCACTCACAACAATCACTGTTTTCTTTCAGAGGATCAACAATGCCAGTATAACATCTGCCTTTCCTGATAAAGACAACTTGATAACAGTTTTCCCTACTAGTTATATTCACAGAAAAGGTTACAAAATAGTTAAAAAGTATACTTGTGCGCACACAAATATCAAACTCTATTAAATTAATACTACACCTCAATCTGATAACCAATGTTAATATCATGACTCCTGAAAAGATGTGTTTTAACATTTTAATAGGTAAAATGATCAATGAGCTCTTTAATACAGGCAGAGCAAGATAACTGACACTGTTTGCTATCATACACTTTTGAAAAGCTCAATAAATTGAGACACTAAAGTTAATTTGGAATATTTCACTAGGGTCTATAGGGAGCTCTGGTGGTCTAGTGTTAAGAAGCTGCCTTGCGATCCTAAAGGCATGTAGTTCAAATTCGCCACTACTCTGCAGTAGATAGATGGGCAATCAACTCCCTTGCAACTAAATGCTTCTTAAAACTTGCTGGAGGGTCAGCTATGAGTCGATTCTGACTCAGCAGCACACAACACACCACCACCACCACCACCAGAGTCCACAGAAGTAAGGGAAAGTTAATTATTCCCTTATTTGTGAAATGCAAAAAGCTGCATATGTCTTTGTGAAATATAAAGAGATGTATATGGCAATTAATACACAGACACCTCTATAAAACATTAAGATAAATTTAGTTCTACAAGTGTCAAAAGGAGAATTGATGCCTTTGAGCTGTGGTGCTTGAGAAGAGTATTGAATGTACCATGCACTGCCAAGAAAACAAACAGATTCATCGTAGAGAGGATTAAACCAGGCTGCTACTTGGAGGCAAGGATTCTGGGGCTTCCTCTGACATACTTTGGACATGTTGTAAGGAGAGACATGTCTTTGGAGAGGGACATCATGCTGTAGAGTAGAGGGACAGCGCAGGAGGGGAAAACCCTCTATGAGGTGGATTGATTCAGCGACTGGGGTAATCGGGATGGGTGTGTCAGAGGCAATGAGATTGGCACAGGATAGAGCACGGTTTAGGGCTGTTGTACATAGGGTCGCTATGAGTCACAAACGACCCGATGGCACATAACAACAACAACAAGTGTTGGTGGATGCTAATTTATGTAACTCTCTATTCACTGTCTACCTATATTTCAACCTTAAACTATGTGTAAACATTCATCGTGGTCAAATGTCCCCTAATCCCTAATTTTATTGGTATTTATTAAATATTAAAATTGAGCTCAGAATTTCAAATGTTAAGAGATGAACTAGAAAAAAATTTAAGAAAACATTTTCTTTTGAGTAGTTTTAAATCATAAATAGTAACTTCAACCCAGACTAGTTTACTAAATCTTAAAATGGCATAAAAATGTTTCAAAAAATAATTTAAAAAAAATTCATTAAAACTAATGCCAAAAAAACCCTTAAAATTTTTTGGTCCACACATTTACTAAAAAGTTTTCCAATGTACAATTTATTAGAATACGAGGTTAGGAGGTTTAATATAAAAATATGCTGAGGCAACAAACGGCCTTAAAATACAGACTGTGGTATCTTTCTTAAGACCCATGCAATAAAGAATATATGCTAAAATTATAAAATCAGCTAAAAAAAAGATATGCAAAACACCCATCATGTTTCAAAAATCATCTGGCCTCCATACCAGTCTACCAAACTGGCCCACAGTTAATAGCAACTCTCATCTACTCTGGGATTACCTAGCTACTTCCAAAGTCACTAAGCTCAAAGAATCCAGCAAACAATACAAGCTAGCAAAGTCCCATAGACAAACTAAACAAGAAAGAGAAGAAAGGCAGAGAGAATTAAGTGCTCTTATTATCTATTACTAATTTTCTTTAGTAAAGATTATTTTCAGAATACTATTGAACTCCACTATCTGAACTAGTTTTCACATTGAGATAAATTAATTTTGAAAAGCAGAGCAGCACATGGAAATCAATCGCCTATCTAATATCATATTCCTAAAATACTATGCCTATGAAGGATATGCAAACAAGCAGCATGCATCATAACTGTTAATGATTCACTACAGTTTACTAAAATGTGAATTCATGCAGAATAATTAGTTCCCCCTCGAAATTTAATTTTCAAAAACCATATGAAACTTTCATAAAACAAAAAAAAATATTACATGCACTATAAGGTAGTCAAAACTAGTTCATCTTTAATATCAGTCTTACTATGGTTGTTATCACAGGACAGGTTAGGAACACACACACACACACACATATATATATACAAAACCACCTGAGAGGAATTAAGATCAGAGTCAAAGGGAAATCATGTTCTACAGGTGTCTGTCCAATTGACATGTATACATCAAAAGGTTGATATAAAAAGTAGAAATGACCATTCATTTGAGAATTCTACTTCAACCAAGATATGATTTCAGTACACTTCTTTATTAGTAAATAAATGTTCACTTAAACAGGACTATGAAGATTATGCAATGATATAGAACTAAAGTAGTCGACAATGATCAGATGTATTTTAAATTGCAATTGAAGACATTAAGACACAATAAATGCCAAAATATCATTCTCATCTAAAAATCGCTTTTAAATATTTTACTTTGTTTAAAAAAAGAGAAATGGTACGAGAATGAGAGAATTCATCCAAAATTTCCTGTTAACTAACCTCACACCCTTCCCTAGCCTGAAAACATGTAATTTTGGTCAAACAACAGACTTGAAATACATCATGCCAAGTATTACATTTCTTTTCAATTTCATATCTGTAAAACAAGTATGAAAATCCACACCCCCCCCTTGAAAGTCGTATGTAACAGTACAAAGATTTTTAGTCTTGACTAAATCTTTCGGGAAATTAATATTCAAGTTTTAAGAGACCTAAATAAATATGATAGTTCCACAACTTTTGAGTGCATCAGAAACACCTAGAGAGTTTGATGGTATACACAGACTTCTGGGCCATACCACGAAAATTATTAACTTGATGAATTTGAGAGAGGGAGTGGCGGGAGTGCTTGATAACTTCCATGCCCAACAAGTTTCTAGGAGACAGTGTCATGTTGTTGGCCTAGGGTCACTGTCTGAGAACGAAGCTTTTCTCCTAATTGTACTATGGCACAACCTAGTACAGGTGAAAAGAAATTCCATCCCCTAATTTTAACAAAATAAATGTACATGTGACACTTAAAACAGCATAGTTACAGAACAGCCTAACCAGTTCTAATAGTAGCGGCAGCTCTGGTACAGTGTGTGTTATGCGGTGTCAAAACGTCAGTGGTTCAAATCCACCATGTACTTCAAGGGAGAAAGATGGGCAGTCTCTTTTCAGATTTACAGCCCTGGCAAGCTGATGGAGGGTTGCTAATACATGGAATCGACTCAATCAGAGAGGATGGTAGCATATGGCAGCCAATATTAGTTGGCATTCTCAAAAGAGATTAGAACTTATAATGTTATACTTTTAATGTAAAGAGTGCTGGTGAGGAACTTGAAATTAAAGAACTCAGGCAGGAAATTATAAAGGCAGTAGTCCTGTTAAAATAGAATTCTCTCTCTCACACACACACACCAAAAAAAAAAAAAAAAATTAAAAACAGAATGAAAATCATCTGAATTCACCTGCAAAGTATTTCATCATTATTCGGTAAAGTTATGTGACAGCAGTTTCTGGCAAGGCTCTCATTGGCCTTTGCCTCCCTGCCTACTATACCTTGGGTTTCATGTCCTCCTTCAAATTTGAGGGGCTAGATTTAGTGATTTGTTTCTACAAACAAATTACAGCAAAAATGATGGATGTCTCTTCTGTGATTAGACTACAGAAGTCAATGACTTCTATTTTGTTAGCACTCTCTATTGCTTTCTGGTCAACAGCCAGAGAGAAAATAAAATACTTTAGTTCAACAGTCCAAAGACATGTACCCTTCAAATGTACAGGTGAAGTGAGCTTGGAGGTGACTCTTCTCAGTCAAGCCTTTGAGATGACTGTGAGGTCTATGACACTTGAAGGAAAGAAGCCAGCTAAATACTGCCAATTTCTTGACAAAAAGAGACCACTAGATAATAAATAGAAGTTGTTTTAAGTCACTATAATTTGGAGTAATTATTAAGTAAAAACAAGTACATGACCTATTACTTTGTTCAATTAAAAAGGGGGAGGAGGAACCCATGACAAGGATTATGTGAATTAGGCTTCCAATTATTCCATTCTAACTTCCAAATTTCATTAGCACTATTTACATTTAGGATTATTAACACTTAGTCACTTTTCCTAGAGACTTCTAAAATAATCTGCTACCTTCTCATTAGAAAAAATTATAAGAGAATACAGTAAAACTCATGCTTAATGATTAAAGTAAGATGGCTAAATATTATTCTTCCTTCATTTTAATAAAAGTTAAAGTGCAAATGGGAAAAATGTGTTATGTTGTCAGGATAGAATTGAACCTAAAGGGTGAAAGAAAGAACCTTACCTAAAACTACAACATGGAGAAATTCTTTTGTCTTTATTACAATCTCTAAATGACTCTAAGACCTACACAGAAATAAAAAGTTCTCTTACATAATTGAAAACAACTGATGAAAACATCAATGGTTTTAACAAATATGTAAAAAGGGTGATTCTATTGGATCATATAGAATCATAAATGAATGGGAGGAAGAGTAATGAAAACAAAAGTCAGACATTGTACTTTAAAAAATTTCAGAATCATCTCAGGAACAGGTTTGAGGC
>NW_006399970.1:4834859-4836621 GCF_000299155.1 Elephantulus edwardii
TGCAATAAATAATAAAATGACACTTTAAAAATCAAGCTCTAAAGTATAGTTTTGATTTGCCAAATTTGTATTTAAATATATTCAGAACACATTTTTGTAAAATTTTATACTAGTTTATTTGCAAAATTCTAATACATTCAGAAAACATTTCTTATTACATATAACTAACATTTTGAATTTGAAAAGATTATTTTTTAAATAGTAAAACACATTACAAAAGTCCTTTTTAAAAACTCCAAGGAATTATTTTTCAAATGGACTTGATGACACTTAGCTTTAAAATGTTCACATTTTCCAGCAAATACTTTCCATTTATATGAAGTAAAAAAACACTAAGTCAAACAAGATAGGTGAATTATTTTTCTAAAATGGCTTTTATGATACAGCAGCAGAAGAGTTACAATATGAGATTGTATAAGTTAGTATCAAAGCCTTAGTGGTTTTATTTTTTAACATTTACTTGGAAAAACTGAAAGGGAAAAATTCAAAAACTTAGTAAAAGAAAAAATCTAGTCTGAATGATAAATTAACTGCATGTATGATTCTGACTCATAGAAATCCTTTAAGACAGAACAGAACTGCTCAGTAGGGGTTTCTAGACTATAAATTGCTGTAAGAGTAGGTCTTGCAGCAGCTGGTGGTTTTGAAAGGCCGATGAATGCTATCTCTAAAACAGCTTACCAAATCTACTTCCTCAAGGGTGGTAGTATTATTTCAACATATACTAGGCTTCTGCTAAAATAGTACAAAGTATGGCCCAGGAATCTCTGGGGAATCAGTCAGGACAAAACTATTTTTATAAAGTAGTAAGGTGTTATTTGTGTCTTACCACTATAGTATTTTTACACAGGAAAAGTTGAGTATTCTAGAAGCTATACAATCTAAATCACAAAAAAACGAGGTAGAAATAAGAGTGAAAATCTAAATTTATTACACCAAGTAGTTAAAAGATTTGTAAAATGGAAAATAAGAAGTGTCTGCTCAATAGAGGTTTCTAGTTGTTCTAGAAAAAGACACTCATTTTTTCCAGAGTATTTTAAAATAAATCTATTAACAACTTTAATTTCTAAAGAAATCTGTCAATAGATACTTGATAAAAAGAAGTTCTTTGTGGAGTATGCAATAATTTTTATGGTACGAGAGTCCTGTGATCATAAAGTGTGAAAGTAAATGTGCTAAAGAAACAGACTGCTAGTAGAAAATGAGCCTGAAGAGAATGCAGGCCATCAGAGGAAACGAAGAAGTCTACCACCTTCCCTCCCTAACCTTCTCCCCATATGTTACACCTAACTCAAAATTAAGACACTAAAGACGTGAGTGAACAAGATAATTAAGTTGACAAAATTACTGATACTAACTGGCAAGCGAGATCCATTTGTAGTTCTAGTTGTGTAAACACACAAAAAAATTGTGCTGATAATGTTAATTAAAAACAAAGTGGAGAAAAGATGAAAGTTATACAAGTGTTCAGGTCTTTCATTCATAGGGTCCCTATGAGTCATCTACGATTCGACAGCACCTAACAACAACATAGAGAGAGCTCTGCTGGGCTAGTGGATAGAAAGTTATGCTACCAAGTTAAAGGGATGATTTTAATGTGGCACTCAGGCCTGGTTTTTAATTGTTGGTCAAACATTGTGGTACAGCACTGGGTCTGTCCATTTGCTGTACAGAGGTAACCTGTGATTGCTGTGATGCTAAACACTGTGACACTGATGTGTCAAATGTGATAATGGTTACCCATGGTGGACAGTGTTTGGTG
>NW_006399970.1:4840936-4842514 GCF_000299155.1 Elephantulus edwardii
GGGACGGCACAGGAGGGGAAGGCCCTCTATGAGGTAGATTGATTCAGTGATTGGGATAACTGGGATGGGAGTGTCGGAGACAGTGTGATTGGCACAGGACAGAGCAGAGTTTAGGGCTATTGTACATAGGGTCACTATGAATGGCAAGCGACTCGATGGCAAATATCAGCAATGACATCCATTGTTGACATTCAGCCTTTTCTAAATCCATGTTGAATTTCCCGTAGTTCTTTGTTGATGATTTATTGTTCCAGCCATTTTTAATTCATATCCACCAAGATTTTATTTGCATGTGCTAATAGTGATATTGTTCAGTAATTTCCATATTTTGATACATCACCTTTTTTGGGAATGGAAACAAATATCGTTCTCCTCCAGTCATCTGGCAAGATTCAGAGACTGGTGAGAACACCTAGGGTTCTACCTGCTTGCTGAAAACACTGCAATTGGTATTCCATCAATTCCTCGAGCTTTATACTGTCAGTGCAGCTTGGATATCTTCCTTCTGTACTACTGGTTCTTCTTTATATTAAGGTACTTCATAACATACTTTCTTATCAACTGATTTTGCTTTATTTTTCATTCCAGCCATTCAATTAGTATTACTGCATATTCATCTGTGTATTCATTCTATCTTTATTTGAGGCTTCCTATATCATTCAAGATTTACCCACTGAATCCTTCAGTATGGCAACTCAATGCTTGAATGTGTTCTTTCAACGTGAAAAATGCCAAGCTTGTTCTTTCCTTTTTGTTTTCTAACTCCACTTCTTTGCACACTTTGTTATAATACTTTCACCTGTCTTCTCGTGTTTTTTCTGAAATCTTCTGTTTAGCTCACTCAAGTCGGAAAGCACTCAAAATATGACTGGGGAAGAAAAGCCTCTTTACACTCTACTATTATGGTGCAGATGATGTAAAACTTTCACCCAATCAAAGACTTCCATTAGCTGATGAGGCAAAACCCAAAATGAGGAGAAACAGTGGCAAACATCCATTAATAACTGGACCATGAATGTATAAAGCTAGGATTATTGGAAGTTCTCAAAAGTGAAATGGAACACATAAATATTGGCATGTGAGGCTGAGCTGAGCTGAACTACTGGCCATTTCTAATCAATCACATGATCTACTATGTGGCTTTATGTGCACATGAAGAAGTTAATTCAGTTAGCCAATGTATTCAGAAAATGTCACATACAGATAAAATACACTGTGACTAGTACTAGAGAAACACAAATGAAAATTGTGATTTATACTGTCTCCAGATTAGTCTAATGAAAACTGATAAAGATCTCCTCAACACAGAAAAAATATTTGGCTGTAATATAAACTGAATTTCACTCCCAATCCTAAAAATATGCCATAATTAGGACTCATCAGAATACCTAAACTCTTGGCAGGTGAGCATGCAAATTTAATCTAAGAATAATAATTAAAATGAAATTTAGAAAGGAATTTAAAATAAAGAAAATATTTAAGAATTAATCTTTAGTAGTACTTTGCAATTGCTTGTTATGCATCAGAGAGTTGGGTAATGACTAATGATGACAGAAGAAAATCGATGCCTTTGAGTTG
>NW_006399970.1:4842614-4845695 GCF_000299155.1 Elephantulus edwardii
CAGCAAACCACAACAACATTAGCCATTTGGGCCACTTCTAAGACAATGTATTTCTTTAAAAAACTGCAGTGACACTAGATAAGAAAAAGACACTTATGTACCTAACTTCTTTATAAAATGCAAAATCTTTTCTCTTTTGAAATCTAGATAAGTGCTACATCAAACTTTAAAGTACAGATGCCTTAGTCATGGCCCTAACAGTCATGGCTGTAATCTCAAAAAGCAAAGAGCTTTCTTCAACTTAACAGAACTCCTGAACTAGATTATCAATTGTTCCCAGACTAGCCTCAAGGTTGATTAATTCCACACAAAAAAAGAATTTTATAAAATAAAATCTACCTCCTCTCCTTCAATTATTTTCATTATGAGAACAAATGAAAATAAAGTATAACCAAGGTAAATTAAGCAAACTTTTAAAAACCTACAATGTAGTTAGGATGGATATTAATAGTCCTTTCATTTTAAAAACAAAATTATCTACCACACAATACAGAAACTTCCAATTTTAAAACACTTTACCAATAAACAAGTTCTTTCAAATTGTTTCATTAAGTTCAATACAGACTTAACACAAGTCAGATAGTAAAAAAAATCTCAGGACTTTTAAAATAATCTGACTCTTGTTCTTTCTACCCACTCCCACATCCTTATTCACTTATACATACATATGCAGTCTGATTATGAGAGAAACGTTTTTGTTTTTTAAAAAAAATATTTTATGAATCAACATAATCTAGTATAGTGGTTCTGAAGCAGTGATCCACTTAAACATACTTAATAACAAACAGGCTATGAGTCAAATTGCCTAGACTAGGATTTTCATTCTGTCCCTTTCTCTGGCGCCCTAATTGTAAGAAACTACACTGGAATACCAGAGGCATGTGGTTCAAAATCCACCAGCTGCTCCTTGGGAAAAGGATAGACAATCTCCTCCCATGCCAATTACTATCTTTGAATATGCACTGAAGAGCCAGCTAGGGGTCTGTTCTGACTCAATGGTACACAACAACAACAACTCCTCCTCTCTCTAGTGAAAGAAGTTCTGGTAGCTCAGTGGTAAGGGGTTGCTCCATCAACACAAAGATGTGCAGTTAGAACCCACCAGTTGATCCACTGGAGATAAATGGGCCATCTCCTCATATGTGATCTACTGCTTCTGAAATCTTGGTGGAAGGTTAGTTATGCATCAGTTCCAACCTGGTACACAATGCCACAACAACTCCCTATGGTTGATGATACACAATGATACCTTTCATAATGGCTCAGTGTTAAGAAGCTGAACTACCAACCCAAAATCAGGTTGGCTGGAATCTACGAGCTGCTGCAATGAAGAAAGATGAACAATCTCCTCACTTGTGATTTACAGTCTCTGAACACCCACGCGAGGGTCGACAGTATCTAGCACCAGCACCACATTCTAACTATTTAGTTTCCTCATCTGTAAAATAAACAGTATCTACTTCAAATATTTGAGAATCAAATGAACATATGAAATATGCTCACAATAATGCACAGTACACAGTAAATGTTCAATAAGCCGTCTGCTTAGTAAAAACATAAAACAACATTAATCTGTAAACTATTTTCTAGTTAACAAGGTTGGATTCTCTGAAAATCTTACATTAAAAAGGTGACATGAATAAATGTAGTATTTTTCTTTTAATATTTCATAAACAACAAAAAAAAACATTGCTGGCTTCCCTTAAAAAAAAAAAAGCAGTATTTTTTTTCAAAGCATTACTTACATTAAGACTCTTAAGCTACACTTCATACTCATTTGATGTTTATGATCCTGAACGAGATCTAAACTAAAATCTACAAAACATACTGAAATAATGTGGCTCTAAAGTAAATAGTCAATGAAGATGGTGCTTTAAGCAAGGACATTAGGCCAGCATAAATCTACAAATCCACACTTTTGGGTAAAGTTAGTGCTATTTCCAGTCGGAAAGTATCTCAATACTAAATAGCCTTTCTAACCTTTTTTATTGTTGTTGTTGCTGTTCAGTACTACTGAGCTGACTAAAACTTACAGCGACTCTAAGAACAACAGGTCTGAAATTTGCCCAACCTTCTACTATCCTCATTATCTCCATGCTGTTCAAGATCAGTGTCAAAAATCACTGTGTCAATTCATGACACAGATGGATCTTCCTCTCTGTGATGTTTCTTCCCAGGAACTGGTTCTTCCTGAAAATACGCCCAAAGTAAGTGCAAAGAAGTTTCAAAAACCATGTTTGTAGGACAACTCTAGTCGTACATCATTAAAGATAGATTTGTTCTTTTCACAGTCAATAAATGGTCAATACGCTTCCCTAAAACTGTATTCTAAAAGAATAAATTCTTCTGTTATCCTCAGTTATACTCCAATTTTGAGATGTACAGGAAGCAATGAAAAACCTGAAAATACTATGGGTCAGGTACTTCTTAAGTCTTTAAACTTTAACACTTTATAAACTTTTTTAAAGCTTTAAAATTTATAATTTTTAAAAAATATTTTAAATCATTAAAAATCTTCGTAAATCTTTATTTTTTTTTTAAATCTTTACACTTCAGCACTTGCTCCTTAGCACTCTGAAGAGGTCCTTCACATCAGACTTCTCAAGGCAACACGTTTTTTGATTTCTTTACTCACTACCATGGATGTTAACTATAGATTCAAGTTAACAGGCAATCTTTAGAACTTTTAATCTTCTCTGTCTATCATGATGTTGTCTACTGGCCAGTGGTGCAGGGATTTTTGCTTTCTTGCTGTTGAGATGAACTCCACATTGAGGCTGTAATCTTTATCTTCTGCAGGAAGTATTTTAAGTCTTCCTCAATTCATGCGATCAAGGTGCACGATCTGCATAATGCTGATTGCTGATGAGTTTCTGATGCTACGCTCAAGTCCAGATTCTCAATTATTTGTTCTGTATAGAGACTGAATGGATGGAGAAAAGCAAAAATCCTAACATACAACTTTCCTAATAATATTAAGCCACGCAGTGCTCTCTCCCACAACTAAAGGTTGTGGGATTCCCATATTTCTCAATATTAGTCATAATTTGTTATAATCCAGTCAAAATGCTTTTTGCATAA
>NW_006399970.1:4849901-4856458 GCF_000299155.1 Elephantulus edwardii
AGAGGGTAAAACCAAGTTTCTCCTTGGAGGCTAGGATTTTGAAGCTCCATCTCACATACTTTGGGCATGTGGCGAGGAGAGACTGGTCCTTGGAGAAGGACATCATGCTTGGAAGAGTGGAGGGACAGCACAGGAGAGAAAACCCCTGATGAGATGTATTGATACAGTAACTGAAGCAATGGGAGTTGGTGTATTGGAATCACTGACACTGGCTCAGGACAGGGCAGGCTTCATTCAGAGGTGTTGTACTAATAGGGTCGCTATGAGTCACAGGCAACTAGACAGCACATAAAAACAACAAACAGGTTTCTATCACAATCAGTGTTATTATACTGAGCAATGCCATTTGTAATCTAAAGATGATTTTTAAAAATGTTTTTAAATAGAGATTACACGGCAAAGAAATACTTTTACTATGCTGAAAAAGAAAAAAATTTTTCACCAATAATTCAGTAACAGCTCTCTTCTATTTACTTCATTAACAATCTAATATAAACATATGTCAGTGCTAGCCATTAGCAGATATATTAGCTAGCAAATAGCAAGTTCTTTAAAATCACATACCCAGTAAAGTTTAAGATTACAAAGCATTTCAATCTGAAGATTATTTCATTTTTGCACAAAATACATAAACCATTCATCTTTTCATATCATTAGCCAAATGTGTGGGAAAAAATTTAACAATGTCTATATTTTAACACCTTTCCAGAGAATAAGTAACCCATTAATTACTCTGGCCCTTTCTATTTTCCTCTTTCATTTGGTTTACTATCAGCATATTAAAGACTCAAGAATCACAGACCCAATGCCAACTTATAAACAAGAAACTGAATCTTAGAAATAATGTTATCTGGAGAAAGCCACTAAAACGTTTTCTAGTTAATTTGTTACTCTATTTTTGAGACCTAAGATTCTGTAAACAGCCCACCAAATTTTCCACAATAATTTTTAAAAATCTTTATGCAAGGAATGAGTAACTAAAAGGAAACATGAATGTGAGACAGAGGCTGGACTGCTCTTCTAGGGTAATCGATGAATACCATTGGGAAGGACTACAATGAGCCTTTATCAGGCCCTCTTTCCCAATTCCTACTTTAAATGCAAACAGTTCTCATTCAGACGAAAGTGAGAGTGTACAGTTATTCCTTATAAATTTTCTTAATAAAAGTATGCCGCACGTATGGTTCTAATGAGAAATAACAGCTAATTGTTCTTTAATATTAATGGTAACACATAATCCTTTATTACTGGCATTTTTTTTTTCCTTAGAGAAAATTCTCATCTTAATTATTCTCATTCTGTTCCTTAAACTTTTTTCTCTTTTGGCTAAGGGACAAATACTGAAAATTTAAAGGGAATACAAGAAAAAGAAAAGTCAGTTTATGAGAGGTTGAAAGTATAAATGTAATGAAAATTTTTTTTGTATTTTCTGTTAGTTTTGTTCTCTAATATGACTTAAACTGAAATAATCAAAAGTAGCTTAAAATGTAGTGAAAATGTACATAAATTTTCTGTATTCTTTTTCAAAAGATAGTAACAAGTTCTTGACACCCATTCATAGTCTCCTAAAGGGGACAAGTATATAAACAAGGATGAATACCACCAGGCTGATATTTTCATTTCAATCTTTTCACAGAATATTTATGCTTATGCGTGTATATACACACACATATATTTAATGTACTTGAATTCTGACAATTAACTTTTACACTGTTAAAGATATTAATAAATATTTATTTATTCAACATGGATCCATACAGATCTTATTAGCAAATTTAGCTTGGGTTATTTTTATGTTCTTGTTTTTACATTTGTTCCAATGTGGAGTAAACATATACATCGTATCTGTGACTTTAAATATAGTATAGTCAAAGAAGGTCTTATTTTGAAGTATTTGAACTGCTAAATTAAAAAAAAAAATCCTTAAAATGAATTTGGTAGTCTGGGGTTTTTTTCCTTTCAAAAATCAAATGTCATTTACTATTTACCTGGTGGTGGAATCAGAGGTGGAGCAGTGCTGACTGTTGGAGGAGGAGGAAGAAATGGAGGAGGTGGAAGGTGGGTGGGAGGCGCTCCTGGTGGGAAAAACGGAGGTGGTTTGCTAAAGTTGTTGTCTACTTCAGTAGCAGATCTTTCAGAAAGAACCTAAAATTAGAGCACAGTAAACCAACAGAGTTGAGAAAATGTTCTTGTCCAAGACTCACTTACTAAATTAATTTCATATAATTCACATGTACAAAGTAATTTTGTTCACATGTATTTATTAAATGGGACAATAGTTCTTTGTGTTATGTATAAACATACTTTTTAAAGTGTATATATCCAAGCCTAGAAAGAAATGAATAAAAAAAATTCTAAACAAACATTTTTAGAAATATGAAGGATAATGTCAATTTTATCTAACTAATTGAAGATACCACATTAAGAGATTACAGCAGCCAGGAGAGTCAAATATAAATACTGTCATGTTTGGAAAATGTTTATCTGTACAAACAGATAAGAGACAGGCAGCTTAACAAGACCTCCAATATCAAGGAACCCAACATCTAAAAACGAGCAGAAGCTCCTCCCAATGTGCAAACAAGTTTGAGAAAAATAAGAAACGGTCATATTTTATATTTTGTTTAAACCTCCCAAATTCTTCCTGAAGAAAACATATAATTTAAATATATAATTCTGCTTTTAATTAGCTTTTCCAATATTTAAGTATAGGAGCTTCTGAAATGTTTCAGATCATAAGCATTTCTTTAAGTAAGTAACAAATTTAATTTAGGAAATTATGGCAATGTAAAAGTGAAGGGACAAAAAAGATTACATCACTGAAAAATAATTTACATTTTTAGATGCTAAGAAGACTTTAAATTGATTCAATTCTTAGCATGATTAAATTACAAAAGGTAGTAAGAATTCAAACATTTTGGGCTTTTTTTAAAGTAATAAATGATGACAATGCATTAAGCTGTACAATTCAAACATAGACAGTAACTCATATTTCAATGTCAATGAATTTTCTAAATGTTTCATAACTCAGTATCATTAAATTTTTTTCACTTGAAACAAAAAATATATTTCTCTCAGAAATGGTACATTATGATAAATGCAAACAATGACGTTATCATGAAATGATTTTAAAGGTTTTGTAATAATATTTTTTTTACATTTTATTTCTTAAACATATAAAACATTTATAATGAAAATAAGAACTTAGGGAAAATAAGAACTTTTACCAAAAAAAAAAAACAACTAAAGGTAATAATTTAAAAAGGGAATACCTTTTGTAATAAATATAGGAGTGACTGGCTCCCCATTTTAATACTTTCGTAACACCTAAAAATATTTACTATGCACATAACAAATAGAACATAGATAACTATCTTTCAATTTGAATGACAATCTGTTTTTAAATACCAACCTGTATGTTGCTGTTTTCATTTGCTCGTCTTCTTCCTTCTACTCTGCTGATAGTTATAGTCTGACCAATAACATCAATTGCCCCAGGTAATCTCCTGTAATACAAAACCACAATCAATTCATTTTCACTGTCTGAAAATGAGTAAAAATATTCATGAAAAATAAAAAAAAACTATTCTAACAATATAAAATAAAATCAGATCAAAAGAAACACTGAGAAAATTTTACTCATTTAGTTAAATTTCACTTCTTTGTACTAGCGTTAAAACTCAAGTTTCTGAAATAAGCCAGAAATAAATCACCCAACAATAACCGTAATAGCAAATTACAAATATTTACGTAGCTTTACTAGTAAATTAAGCTGTTAAAATCTCCTACTGTATTTATCTTTGTGGAATTGAATCAAGTAGGAAATGCTTCACAAATGGAAATGTGTTAACCACCATAATTTCAATATATATCACAATTCTACTATTCAAACTTTAAAACAATTATTCCTCAAAAAGTTTGACAAGAATATCCATTTAAAACAAGATTATTTTCCTCCCTGACATATTCTAAGTATCAGAAAACATAAAGAAGGAAGGAGTTTCTAGTCGTGGTAACTTCTCTCTTTATGGAAAAACAGGATACAACAAAACAATGCTACAATATTAATCCTAACTTAAAATTTCTTAAATTGGGTTGTTAAAAGCCACTTGATTATGGACATATGCTAGGGTCCATTATCAAGTCCATTATATACAGGCTTAGTGAGATACACAAATCACTTTTAAGATCAGGCATTGAAAAAGTGGATGCAAATCAGATTGATTTCTCCTCCTCTAAATTTCATTTAAGGACAATTCTGCCCTTAAAATTTTATAAAAGAAGCAAAATACCAAAAATCCGTCAACAACTACTATAGTCAAGTTCCTAAATGAAGAATGGTAATAGTGGTTACCCTCAACATTTTTTTTAAATTTATTTTTAGTTTCAATGACCATCTACAGAGATTTTAGACTTCCATTCATTCATTGTTGCACTTTTCTCCCCGCCCACCACAGCCCCACCCCCTTGTTCACTCTTCTCCTTGAAAAGCAAAAGAAAAACTCCTTCATTGGTACACAATTCCCCCCATCCCCACACCCAAATATAATCCACTCTGCAACCCTCGTTCTGTATTCTATGGAAAGCTGAAATCATCCTAGACTTAAAAATTACTGTATACATTTTGGAGATGATACAACTAGGGCTCTAAGCAAACTCATTTTACGTGCATAAAAGTGCAAAACTAAGATTTAAATGTGAGTCTTTTTGACTCCAAAGTCTACATATCCCTTCCCATGAGCTCTGTTCTATGTGAACAGAGAATTCACCTTTGACAAATTGAAAACCTTCCACCACAAACAAAATGGGCATAGTCTCACAAAAAATTGATGTTCACAAAAATAATACAGCCATATATATATATATATATAAAAAAACATCACTTATCAGGAGAGGAAGACCCCTGATAGGAGTAAACTGATAGTGACTGGACTAACGAAGGTAAATATGTCAGAGACAGTGAGACTGGCTCACGACAGAGGATTCAGAGCTGTCACCATGAGTCATAGGTGCCTCAATGGCACAAAACAAGAAACCATATATACGCAAACTGCAATTGCAAATGTACATGGTCAATCCCCATTTAAGACTGCCTATTTTCTATTAATGTGATTTTTAAAAAGGTTGGATTCAAAAAATTTCAAACTGGGTGGCTCCTTGGAGGCAAAGATTCTGAGGCTCCGTCTAACATACTTTGGACATGTTGTGAGGAGGGACCGGTCCCTGGAGAGGGATATCCTGCTTGGGAGGGTGGAGGGACAGCGCAGGAGAGGAAGGCCCTCTATGAGGTGGATTGATTCAGTGACTGGGATAATCGGGATGGGTGTATAGGAGACAGTGCGACTGGCACAGGACAGAGCAGAGTTTAGGGCTGTTGTACATACGGTCGCTATGAGTCGCAAGTGACTCGACGGCACATAACAACAACAACATGTCTGAACTTTCCAGGTATCCTCATGATCTTACAAGTAAAGAAGTAGTTACCTTATACCATCTAACTGAAAAAAAAAAAAATTCTAATATTTCCAAATATTAATTGTATTCTAATATTTCTGTATCACTGCTAATAATAATTATATTCTAGTATTTCTAAATATTCACACAAGAAAAATCCAAATAATTATCATTTAAAATGCAGAGTTATCATTTCTTTCTTAAAATTTAGAAAACAAGGCTATATGTTTGATACATCTCAGAATACCAACGAGGGTATACTAAGGTTAGGATTCCCCACACTATTTAATGTAATTTTTTTTTTTTTACTTCTTGATTATTCTCTTTCCCATTCTTTTATTTAAAATCTCTGAATTCTACCCTACTTCTTTTTAGAAAATTTATTCTCTTCTAATCAAGGAAAAATTCTTACAAACTTACTGGATTTAATTTTGGATTGTAAATTCTCATAAACTATTAAAACAGAAAAAAATAAATCTAAGTATAATCTAATTTATATGTTAAGGTGAAAGATTTTTAGACTCTTTTCACTATGAATCCTAAAGAATTTTGTTTTCAGAAACTCTGTAAGAAACAAACCAAACTGAAAAGCAGAACACTAAATATCTGAGTACAAAAGCCCAAGGAAAGAAGGCCATCAAGATCAGAAAAGCTTCTGTCATCACTGCAGATGCTTGCCTCCCCAGCGGCCAAATTAATGTTTAAGACTCTTATGGACTACCCAGTGTGGTCAGGGGTCACCGTGGCTTGATATTTAGAGAAAGAAGAAATGATCATTCTCCTGTATGCAGCCTTTAGATATGAGGGAAGTAATCAACCCCCATGGACTGCCAATTCATCCTTGAGAGGGTTAAACCAGGCTACTCCTTGGAGGTAAGGATTCTGGGGCTTCGCCTGACATACTCTGGACATGTTGTAAGGAGAGACAGGCCTTTAGAGAGGGACATCATGCTGGGTAGAGTGGAGGGACAGCGCAGGAGGGGAAGACCCTCTATGAGGTGGATTCAGTGACTGTGACTGCGGTAATCAGGATGGGTGTGTCAGAGGCAATGAGATTGGCACAGGATAGAGCAGGGTTTAGGGCTGTTGTACATAGGGTCGCT
>NW_006399970.1:4858928-4860479 GCF_000299155.1 Elephantulus edwardii
ACTGCCTCTTGGTCCAAGTATAGGTTTCTCATTAGCACCATCAAGTGTTCTGGTATTCCCATTCTTCTCAGAGTCAGCCACACAGTCAAATGCCTTTTCACAATCAATGAAACAGAGATAAGATGTTCTTCTGGTATTCCCTGCTTTCAGCTAAGATCCATCTAACATCAGTTACAATATCCTAGTACCATGACCCCTTCTAAAAGCAGCCTGGACTTCTGGCAGTTCTCTGTTGATGTGCTGTTCCAGTCATTTTTGCATAATCCTCAGCAGAATCTTCCCTGCGTGTGAAATCAATGGTATTCTTCAACAGTTTTCACAATTTGTTGGGTCACCCTTCTTCGGAATGGGAACAAATATAGATCTCTTCCAGTCAGGGGGCCAAGTCGTTGTTTTCCAGATTTCTTCGGACAACTTGGTGAGTACATCAAGGGCAGCATCTGACAGAGACAGTGGTCACAGCGAAAGAAAATGTCAGCAGTTGACGTGTTTGGAATCAGAGAAGCCAAGAAACCTTCAGATACAAACTGTCAGATCAAGGGTTGGACAATGGAAGATAAATGCTGCAGGGAGTGGGTAGAAGTGGAGGGTTATCCTGGTGGAGGGTGGAGCTGGGAAATAAGTGGGTCAAGACACTGGGCCAAAGGCAGGGACAATACTGTAACTAATGGTTAGCTCCACAATGAGGGATTTATCTTTCACTGTTCTATAAATTGCTTGTCTGTCAGATATTACACTAAATCTGAACATTCAGATTAAGACAGACTAGGAAGAAGGACTGGCCATCCACTTCTGAAATAGCAGGCCTCTGAAAACCCTACGTAAAACAGAAAACACGTAGACTAACAGAAAGGGCAAATGAAGTAGAACTTTCAAGTATGGAAATACAAAGGAAGAGGAATAGTTGTAAGCAGACACTAGTGATGGGAACATGGAATGTGAGAACCATGAATGTAGGAAAAAATAGATATTGTTAAGAAATAAATGGAACGCATAAATATTGACATACTAGGCACTGGAGACATGAGATGGACCGGCATGAGGCATTTTGAGTCAGATGATCATATGATATATTACTCCAGAGATGAAAAGGAGAGGAAAAAATGGGGTTGCTTTCATAGTGAAAAAAGTAATTTCCAGATGCATCTTGAAGTACAACATTGTGAGTGACAGGGTAACATCCATACGCTTACAAGGAAGTCCAGTGAATACCACTATCATTCAGATATATGCACCAACAACCAGAGCCAAAGAAGAAGAAACATAATTTCTACCAACTTTTACAGCAGGAGAATGATCGAACATGCAATCAAGATGCACTGATAATAATGGGTGACTGGAATACAAAAGTTGGGAATAGAGAAGAAGAATCTGTAGTTGGAAAACATGGACTTGGTGACAGAAATGAAGCTGGAGATAGAATGATTGAATTTTGCACAATCAATGACTTATTCATTGCAAATATGTTTTATAGGAAACATAAACGCAGGTTATACACATGGATTTCACCGGATGGTATGCATAGGATCATATCAATTACATCTGCGGAAG
>NW_006399970.1:4860753-4862452 GCF_000299155.1 Elephantulus edwardii
AAATTGCACTGGAGCACAGGGAAGCCAAAGCACAAGGAAGAATTCAAGATACTCTTTAGAGTGGCATAGAAGATTCCAAAAGGCAGCATGGGATGACAAAGCAAAATATTACAATGAAATGGGCAAGGAGCTGGATTCGGAAAACCAAAAGGGCCGAACTCGTTCAGCATTTCTTTAGCTCAAGGAACTGAAGAACAAATTCAAACCTCGAGTTGCTATAAACAAGAATGCTTTAGGCCGAATATTAAGTGATCCAGGAAGTATTAAGATGGAAAGAATATACTGAGTCACTGAATCAAAAGCAACTGGCAGACACAGAAGAATTCCATGAAATAACATATGAGCAAGAGCTTACAGTGATGAAAGAAGAAGTTCAAGCTGCTTTGAAGGAAACAGCAAAAAAATAAGGCCCCAGGAATAGATGGTATACCAACTGATGTATTTCAGCTAACAGATGCTGCCCTGGATGTGCTTACCAAGTTGTACCAAGAAATCTGGAAGGAGTACTACAGTCTTTAAAAAAATTAACCTTTCTCTTTAGCATTTTAAACGGAAAACAGATTTGTCTAATGCAGTATGTCTTTTTACTTTTTTTACTACAGTTGTCAAAAGGGGTTGATCCAGAGCCAAGTAAAATGCAACTCAGCTGTTGACAATTTCAATCTTTTCTCCATCTATTATGATTTTGCCATTGTTGTAGTAAGAGGATTTTTCTTTACTTGATGATGAGATATAATTACATATTGTTCTTAGTGCTACATGTGACAATCCTGTAATCTTTCCCATTTTATAGAAGAGAATAAAGAGAAAAAACTCTTCTGTGTCTACCTTAAGACAAATTATGATAAGAGTACATGCAATTGTTCCTAGTATACAATCACAAAACACAGTAAGAAATACATTTTCTCTAGCACCTCAGTACATGCTATATTTATTCCTCATTCAGTGGCAATACTTAGCATACAAAGATTAAATCAGTATGTGAATAGAAGAGGCTGTTATCATCCCATAAATGTCAACTGCATCATTACACTGAAAAATCAATGCCCAAACTGACATATGACCTTAACCATCACAGCCAGCTTTACTCTTGCTTGACACATTGCCATTTGTTATTGTTAGATAGATACCATCAATGCACAAATTCATCAGACAATATTGTCATTTAACAAGAAAGTCAGTTAAAAACAACTATGAGATATCATCTCACCTCAGTCAGAATAGCAAAATTTAACAGAAAAGCAAGCAACAAATGCTGGCAAGGTTATGGAGAAACTGGAACCCTTATTCACTGTTGGTGGGAGTGTAAAATGGTGCAACCAGTGTGGAAGGCAATATAGCGCTTTCTCAAAAAGTTGAAAACAGAGATACCATTTGACCCAGGAATTTCCTCTACTGGGAATATACCCCAAAGAGAACAAAACTGACAGCCAAGCAGATATATGCACACCCATGTTTACTGCTGCTTTTTTCACAATAGCGAAGAACTGGAAACAACCCAAGTGCCCATCAAAAATTAATGGATAAAAAAAACTGTGGTATATTCACACAATGGAATACTACGCTGCATTGGCTGCACTGAAAAACAAGGAACTTCAAGTTTGAAATATTATTCAAAATGGATGAGCCTGGAGGACATTATGCTTAGTGAAGTATCTTAGTCACAAAAGGACAAATACTGCATGGTGCCACTGTTGTA
>NW_006399970.1:4862959-4864523 GCF_000299155.1 Elephantulus edwardii
TTAATAAATTCAATGAACATTTAGAGAGATTGTGGATCCATTCATTCATTGTTGCACTTCCCCCCCTCCACCCCAGTTCACTCTTCTCTTTGAAAAGTAAAAGAAAAATTCCTTCATTGGTATATAATCCCCCCACACCTCGCCACCCCCACCCCGAGTATATTTCTCTTAAAGAGTAGTTGGTGGGTTCAAACCTCTAATGTCAGGGCTGACAGCTCAACTCTGTAGCACTAAGCCACCAGAGCTCCTCAAGCGATGGCTTGCTATTGTTAGGTACTATTATCAAGTTCGAACTCATAGCTGACCGTCCACTGGGTTTTCAAAGGCTCTAAATTGCACAAAAGATTGCCCATCTTTCTCCTGCAGAAAAGCTGGTACAGTTAAGCAGCATGCCTCTGGGTTGACAAGGAAGATCCTTATCACTAGGTCACCAGGCAGGACTCCACCAGGGAGCTCTGGTGGCCACATTGTTAAGATGTGCCACCAACACAAAGGGAGGAAGAGTCTGAATTCACAAACTGTTCCTCAAGAGAAAGACTGGCAATCTACTTCCATGTAAAGTAAAGCAAACTAAAGTAAAATGAAACAGTACTTATTATTGTAGAAAAAGAATAATATTCTTATCAAAGATTATTAATATTTACAATAAACATATGGAAAAAGTAAAATAAGAAAAGCAAAGAAATACTAGTTGACACCATGAAATTGATTATACAACCCACTAATGAATTAAAAAGATTATGCTTAGGAAACACTGAAGAACAAAGTCTTCAGAATACTACAGTGAAAATAAATGTGAATTTCACAAAGCTGTTTCTCATACCTTTAAGGTAATAGTGGGTGAAGTAATGCAACAATGTACAACTCAATAAAAGCAATTTAATGAAAGAATAGCAAAATAATGTCTGCATATTTAGTTATTGTAATAGCTTGATCTAAGAATTTAATTGTGCTTAATAAGAGCAAGAGCCTTAACTAGCATAGACAGCTAAAACGGAATACATGCGTACACATGTATTTCATATGCAGGAGTGCTGAAAGAAATTTTCAAAAGTATCACTGATTAAAAGTTCAGATCGACTATTTGAAAAGAATAACAATAGCCCAGAATAAGAGATATATCACTGTAAAGAGGACTTGGGTGGAGGTAATTTTGCAACAATGAATGAAAATGGGAGGGGGGTGAACTGGGGAGGGGAAATGAAGTACAGGGAGGTAAAATGTACAACAATGAATGAATGAATGAAAATCTATCTTCTCTGTAAATGTTTATTAAAATCACAATTAAAATTGTATTTGGGTGGAAAAAATGAATTAATATAATATCCTTGCAAAAATATGTACATTTTTACAGATTGTTGGGTATTTCAGAGCTTTAGAAAGAAGCAGTGCTTGCCTACTAATGAAATATGCTAGAGATTTAAGTCCACCCAGTGACGCCTAAGAACAAATGCCTGAAGAGAAATTTCTACAACATGAGCAATTGCAAACCTTATGGAGCACTCTTCTACTCAGAATCATGTGGCTCACCAAGAGCTCAAATCGACTCAGCAGCAATTGATTT
>NW_006399970.1:4865978-4869192 GCF_000299155.1 Elephantulus edwardii
AAGGGAAGACCCTCTATGAGATGGATTGATTCAGTGACTGGGGTAATCGGGATGGGTGTGTCAGAGGCGGTGCGGTTGGCGCAGGATAGAGCAGGGTTTACAGCTATTGTGCATAGGGTCGCTATGAGTCAGAAAAGACTCGACGGCACATAACAACAACAACAACAACAACCTATTCTCTAGTAAAACTTATAATATGGCTATTTGGCACTCCCACATTAAAGACAGCATCCTATTTCAATATACACGAATAACTATTGGAGGAGCTCCAGTGTCGTAGCTGTAGGGAATTGCACTGTTAATCTAAAAAGTGACAAGTTCAGATGCACCAATAGCATAGGAAAAAGCTGGGCAATTCCTTCCTGTGAATCTTTTAGTCTGCAAAACTCCTTAGAGGGTCAACTATGAAGCAGCCCTGACATGATGACAATGAGATATAGCTGTAACAGTTCACTGGACATTAGTATAACATTTTTTAAAAAGAGACAGACTTAATAACAAAAGATGAAAGGGAGCAGAACTTAGAGAGAAGATATGCAAAGGGGAACAATATGAGGAAATAATGTTATCAAGAGTATTATTTCAGGAAATAACTGCCTGCCACAGAAGCACAATCCACGCTTGAGATTAGTTATGAATCTCTTAAAAGTTCTTAAAAAACCAGAAAAACTAAATTAAAGGAAAATCTCAAATACGAAAGGACAGTGAAAAGTTATAAAATGGTATGCAAGTGTCAGTTCAATTACAGCTAAACCTATAGTTTTACTTCAAAATCTGGATTGTTCAGGTTCCAAGTGGCTTTAATCCTTATGCCAAAATCAATTCTCCACCTATCCCTCACATTCTATTCTCTATCTACCCCTCATATTCCATTCTCAGTTCTCAACTTACCCTGCACATAAGAATTATCTGGAGAGTTTTTAAAGATCCTTATGCTCAGGCTGCAGAGCAGATGATTAAATCAGAATCAGTCTCAAGGATCAATTTCTTGATGTGCCCTATACAGTTCTAATATATACTCAAAACTGTCCTGCTGGACAATGAATAAGGATGGCAAAATAAGAACTGACCCCTTTGAGTTGTGGTGTTGGAGAAGAGAACTGAACATTCCAAAAACAGTCAAGAGAATGAACAGATCTGTCTTGGAGAGGGTGCAGCCAGAGTCTTTGGAGGCAAGAATGATGAGGCTTTGCCTCAGGTATTTGGGGCATGTTGTTAGGAGGTGCAATTCCTTGGAGAAGAACACGACATTGAGAAGGGTGGAGGGTCGTCAAAGGAGAGGAAGACCCTCAACTAAGGGGGCTGATATGGTGGCTGCTGCAATGGGCTCCTGTGTGTCAGAAAGTGTGAGGATTGTGCAGGATGGAACAGGATTCAGATCTTTTGTTCACAGGGTAGCTATGAGTCATGTTCAACTCAACGGCACCTAACAATAACCATAACAACTCAAAATTGAGGACTGTAACACTAAAATTAAGTTCAACTCTGAGAGATACTTCTCCTACTATGGAAATAATTTACAGTACCTGATAAAAACTGGTATTTAGCTCTTTACTATGAAATACAAAGTTTTAGCCACTGAGGTTTATTAATTAAGATACAGTTATTATCGTTCATTAAGAATTCTTAGAGATATTTTAAATTTTACGGATGCACATAGTATTGCTTGTACAAATGGTTTCTGAATTTCTATTCTCACAAAATTTTGAGAAAAAATTTCTCTAAAGCACAGTTTATAAAAATAAAAAAGGCAGAATAATTTTATGTCATGTAAGTTCATTTTAACATAATTATAAATGAATTCTAAAATTAATGATGAAAACTGAACTGCAATGAGAATTAACATTTATTAGGTACCTGATCTTATTTTTCATGTCCTACAAAAATTTGTAACTTACATAATAACATACCTTTTAAAATACAAGTAAAAAAGTGAATACTAAAATGTATAATGTGGTAAATAAAATAAGATTTAATGAATGACATTAAGTTAAAATAATTAAGTGAAGATAACTTACTTTTCTAGAGCGTGGAATAGTTTTACCTGTCATCTTTATGCTTAATTTTATCGTTTCAAATGTTGTTGTTGTTATGTGCCATCGAGTTGTTTGCGACTCATAGCGACCCTATGTACAACAGCCCTAAACCCTGCTCCTACTGTGCCAATCGCATTGCCTCTGACACACCCATCCCGATTACCCCAGTCACTGAATCAATCCACCTCATAGAGGGCCTTCCTCTCCTGCGGCGTCCCTCTACCCTACCAAGCATGATGTCCCTCTCCAAGGACCTGTCTCTTCTTACAACATATCCAAAGTATGTCAGACAAAGCCCTAGAATCCTTGCCTCCAAGGAGTAGCCTGGTTTAACCCTCTCTGGGATGAATCTGTTTATTTTCTTGGCAGTCCATGGCACATTCAACACTCTTCTCCAGCACCACAGCTCAGATTATGTTCTAGAGAGAATTAAAAAAATTTAAGATCTTCTAAAACAACTATGAGGTATCATCTCACCCCAGTCAGACTAGCAAAATTTAACAGAACAGCAAGCAACACATGCTGACAAGGTTGTGGAGAAACTGGAACTCTTATTCACTGTTGGCAGGAGTGTAAAATGGTGCAACCCCTGTGGAAAGCGGTATGGCGCTTTCTCAAAAAGTTGCAAATAGAGTTAACATTTGACCCAGCAATTCCACTATTAGGAATATAGCCCAAAGAGATCATAACTGACATCCAAGCAGATATATGCACACCCATGTTTACTGCAGCTTTGTTCACAATAGCAAAGAGTTGGAAACAACTTAAGTGCCCATCAACAAATGAATGAATAGAGAAACTGTGGTATATTCACACAATGAAATAGTATGCTGCACTGAAAAACAAGGAATCCGTGCAATATTATTCAAAATGGTTGACTCTGGAGAACAGTGTTGTTGCTGTTGTTATGTGCTGTTGAGTCGCTTGCGACTCAAAGCAACCCTATGTACAACAGCCCTAAACCCTGCTCTATCCTGTGCCAATCACACTGACACACCCATCCTGATTACCCCAGTCACTGAATCAATCCATCTCATAGAGGGTTTTCCCCTCTTGTGCCATCCTTCCACCCTCCCAAGCATGATGTCCCTCTCCAAGGCCCTGTCCTTCCTTGCAACATGCCCAACGTATGTCAGAAGCCCCAGAATCCTTGCCTCCAAGGAGTAGCTTGGTTTAAC
>NW_006399970.1:4870037-4915278 GCF_000299155.1 Elephantulus edwardii
TCTGTCATGACAGGAGTCTAGAGCAATGGCTATATGGTGGAGTGGACCTGGGGGAGGGTTTGTAAAACAATGAAATAATTTTTCTTTTACTTTTCCAAGAGGGTAGTGTTCTGGGGAGGGGAAGTTTGGGAGGGGAGAAATGTGCAACAATGAATGAATGGAAATCCAAAGCCTCTGTAAATTTTTACTGAAATGAATAATGAATTTAAATGCAAAAAAAAAAAAAAAATTAAGATCTTCACAGACCAAATCACATAGAAAATCTCAGAAGGCACAGACTACTATACATTCGGTGAATTAAATGCCACAAGAGGACAGAAACATCTTACTACATTATATCATCCAGCCCTAATACTAAGTTACAAGAACTACTATTAATTGAACATATAACTCTTAGATACAAAATTTGTTTAATAGCAATTTTAAGTTTAGTATTAATCTTTGAGAAAGTGCAACCAGAGTGCTCCATAGAGGCAAGGATGATGAAATGTCATCTCAAGTATTCAGAGCATCTGGCCAGTCTGTGGAAAAGAACATCATGCTGGGAAAGCTGAAAGGTCAATGAATCTAGATGAACAGATACAATGACTCAAGCGTATCAAGACATAGTGTGATAGTGCAGGTTATGATAGGGCAAGGTTTAGGCCTGCATACATTGTCACCAGGAGTCAGAGTTAACTCGGTGGCAACTAACTACATTATAATAAAGAGTTTTGGCAGCTTCGTCCATACAGAGTTGCACTGCTAACTGAAAGGCTATGTACATGTCTCTGCTGGTTCAAATCCACCAAAGGCTCTGAGTAGGGGAAAAGGGGAGGCAATCTCTTCCCTCACAATTGACAGCCCAAGAAAACCAAGACAAGGGTCAGCTATGAATCAGTTATGACTTGATGGCAATGAATGAGTAAGTGTTTACAAGGAAAAGACTGTTCTTTTTAGTTTGAGTGATTCAGCATTGAAAATCAGCTTGTATTAATTCCTTTCTTAAGAATAAGAGTTTAATAAAATACATTAGGCATACTGAAAATACTTTAAAAGTCTTATTAATTTTCCGCCAGCAAGGTTGTGTTATTTGCCTATCACAGGTTTCTGATGAGTCTTCTCCCAGTACTGATGCTACATTGTTCTTCATATAGTCATGCTTCTCAAATTACTTGCTCAGCACACAGATCAAATAGGTATGGAGAAAGGATACAACATTGATGTGCACCCTTCCTGATTTTAAAAGATGCAATGTTCCTTTGTTCTGTCTGGACAATTGCTTCTTGGTCTATGTGCACAAGGTTTTACATGAGCATAATTAAGTATCTAAGATTACCATAACTGCATTACCTATAAATTGTTATGATCCACACAAATAATAAAACACAAGTAAACAACGTTCTGGTAGACTCCGATTTCAGGTAAGATACATTTGCAATGATACCCTTCATTCCACAACTACTTTAAATCCAGCTTGAATTTCTGACAGTTTCCTGTAGCCATTTCATAAATACCTTGGCACAGCCTATTAAGCACATTCAGGAGTTTCCAGAAACACCTCAAATAGTATTCCATGGCCTTTTGTTTCCCACCAAGACCTTCCGTGCAGTTTAGACTTCTTCCTTCAGTACTACTGATTCTTGATCACATGCCATTTTCTGAAATGGTTCAGTGTTGACCAATCCTTGAAGGGAAAACTATCTAGGACTCTTTTTCTTTTAATCTACCTCTACTAAAGACAGATTGCCCCACATGTAATAGCTATGTATTAGTTGGTTTTACAATGATGAATAAAAAGCATTAAAATTCTCCAACTGGACAAGGTAGGCAAGGGGTCTATGGCATTATTTTTTATTAAAATAACTTACTAGAAAATAAAGACAGGAACTGAATGTTCTTAGGGTTTTCAAGTCATATATGATCTACAGCAACCCCATACTCTGCCCTATCCTGGGCCTGCTCATACTTGACTCCACTGTTACAGTGATATTGTACACTGTTGTACTGATAGTGTTCCTTGCTTTCGTAGATCCCCCACTTTTCCAAGTATGATGTCTTTTGCCAAGTACTGGCCCCTCAAACATGCCCAAAGTATGTGAATCAAAATTTCACTCTCATTGCCTCTAAGGAGCACCCTAGTTACATTTTCTCCAAGACATATTTGTTCTTCGGGCAGTCCATGTACTCTTCTCCAACACTGCAACTCAAAAGCATCAATTCTATCTTCCTTACTCATTGTCTAACTTTAAGATGCATTAACAAGTAAATAAATTGATCACGGATTGGATCAGGTACAGACCTGAATAAGCATGTAACTAATAGAGAAAAGAAGTACTTGCATAGAAGAATTTTTTTTCACCCATTTGATCAACTGATGTTGATCAAAACATACCACCCCAGTCATTTAGTTCTTTAAAAATGCACTATGTGTGTATATATGCACCAGTTCCTTTATGCACAATAGAAGAATAGGAGTGGGAAGTGAGACAATAAAAAGAGAAACTACACTGTAGTAATCAGTACATAGTGAAACCAAACTAACTGAGAATGTATTCTTGGTCTACAGGAACAGAATCTGAACTAAAATAGCAGACTCCCTTTATTCAGAAGATACCTCCTCTCTGCTGCTGCAACCCAACAACTTTATCATCCTCCATTTTCAACTGTGCAAGTGTGACCTGCTTCACTGAATGCTGCTTGTCAAGTTGGAAATCTGATTTGCCTCACTGACAAAAACGGTCATTCACAACAGGCTTTTATAAATTTACTAAGTGGTGTATGTCTCTTAGTCTTACACTGGATCACAGAATCACTGTGCCTGCCACCTTCACATTAATGTGATCATATGTTCTCAGTCTTGATTCCTTCCCTGGGTCTTTACTTGGTCATGGTGTCAGAGTCTCTTCAGCAGCTGCTCACAAAAGAGGTGATAGGTCAACACCAAAGAAGCACATAGGCAGCACTAGGAGAGGCAGAAGGAGGGGGCAGTGGACCAATTATTTCTGGTACCTACCCTGGTTGTATACCCTTTTCATCATCTTTTGATGCTTCCTGTATCATTGAACATTTTGTTCATAGAATTCTTTGCTATTCCAACTCGACCTTTCAACTGTATCGCTGAAGCCTTAACTTTAAAGATGTTGAAACTGAGGCATAATAGACTTTAGGAAACTTGTCTAAATACATACTGACAATTACTGAGAAAATCAAGTAAAAAAATCTAACATTTTTTACAAAAAAAAAGAATTAATTATTTTTTATATGTACCAATGCATTACTAGCAGTAGGACTAATGGCCATTTTATTATGAAAAATCTTGTAGTTTAGACGTTTTGGAATCAATCATACAGGAATCACCTAGTTCTGGTCAAATTATTTAAATATAAATTCAAAGGATTATTTATGCACTATTTACTATGATCTCTCAAATCATCATCGAGTTGGAACTAAGTCTTAAATGACCCTCCCTCCAGCAGGTTTGAGAAACTGTCAATAGTACAGGAGGAGATGTTCCAGATTCCCCAACTGTCTCCAATGGAGCTGTTGGTAGATTTGAATCACCAGAGAGGTGCCACTCGCTACCTACTAGGCCAACCAATACACAGAAATTGTATCATACACACACACACACACACACGGGGAGGGGTGGAGAAATACAAAGAAAACAGCATCAATCTAATATGGAAAAACAGCCTTACCTTAAATCAGGTGATTCAGCCCTCCCATAACGATCCTGCCACTTCCCAACGCTCGAATTGGCTTTTCTGGAGGCAGAACTTGTCTGAGACTGAGAAGACGTGCTGTTTCTGGTGAAATAAATTTTCTATGTTGTTTTCTTACATATTGTTATCTGAAGCCCCGGCCCCCCCGAGTCCTTGGTTCTATTTCTTTCTGAAACTGACTTTTTTCTAAATTTCTTTAGTGTGTTCCTATAATTTCTGTAAGTCATGGAAAATATTTGATTTTATGCTTAAACTTCTGATACTTAAATTTTATGAAAATTCTACTTCAAAATTACTTTCAAAGCAAAATTCTAAAATGTCACTCACTGACATACTCTATAAAAATTTCAGTTATTCATATTTCTGCAAATGCTTTGATCTAATTCACTAAGAAAGATACATCATTCATTATTCCTACCAAAAAAGCCTCCACAACTAAAAATCTTTTAACCTAATAATGAGAAAACAGGAGGTAAATTCAGATTTAGGTCTATCAAAACTCAGTGTCAAAAAATACAAACAGGCTGAGGTGTTCTAGATTAGAGACTAATGAACTACAGGGTATAACTGGACAATAAATAAGGATTACAGAAGAACTGATGCCACTGAGCTGAGGTGCTAGAGAGAGTACTGAACATTCCATGGACTGTCAAAAGAAAAAAAAATATGTCTTGGAGAAAGTGCAGCCAGAGTGCTCTCTGGAGGCAATGATCATGAAGTTTTTTTCCTTATAAGGCATGTTACTATGAGGGGTTATTCCTTAGAGAAAGACATGATGCTGGGAAAGGTGGAAGGTCAGCAAAGAAGACGACGCCCCTTAACCAGGTGGGCTGACACAGTGACTGCCGCAATGGGCTCCAGTGTGTCAAGAACTGTAAAGATGACACAGGCTAGGACAACATACAGATCTGTTGTTCATATAGTCAGTATGGGTCATAACTGATTCAAATAACAACATTGAACTATAAGGAATCATGAGTAGTACACAGTTCACATGTTCTGCTCTTAAATGAATAATGAAGTAGACCCAGAAGCATATCAGAAAAGGCCTGGAAATCTACTTACAAAATAAGCAGCGACTGACAACATATGGCTTAGCTAGCACTACTGACCATTCCCACCAGGGACATAAGACATGGATCTAGATAGAAAAACATGTAGAGTAAAAATTCAAATACCTAAAAAATAAGCCAGACACACTAGACTGGTAAAGTCTGAAGCAAATGCTGAGATTATCACCCTGGAATACCTTTCAAATTTGAAACTCAAACCACTCCCTGATGTCACTTACTAGCAAAATACAGAGGGCTCATAAAATATGAAGGGATCCATGGTGGCTTAATGGTGAAGAGTTGCATTAACAACCCAAAGGCACACAGTTCCAATACATAAGGTGTTGAGAAAGATAGGGAGTCTCTTCCTGTGTGATTTACTGCCTCTGAAAACCCACTGGAGGGTCAGTCATAATTTGGTTCCAATTTGATAGTACACGATAATAACATGAATGCTATGCTCCCCTAAATGAGAAAATGCCAACAACTGTCCTGGACTGAAGATGAGAAGTCATTGGGCAACAAGGATGCTAGATTACTATAAACAAACAGAGCTGAAATGAGAATTACACAGATAGGAATTATTAGTGAAAATCTAATGTGCCATGCAAATTTTTCCCAATTCACAATAAAATTATAAAGACCTTATGGAAGAGTTCAAATCTTAAAATATGTAAGGTCATCATATGTTGGAATCATCTCAACAACAACCAATCAAAAAGCTAGAAAACTTCAATGCAATGAAATGACCTGGATTAGATAAACAATGATTAATTCCATAGGACATTAGTGGAGTAACTGGCAATAAAAGTACAAATTCATGATTAGATTTTCTGAATTTGGTAATTATACTACAAAGGTGGATTACGTATGATATGTATAATCAGTATTTCAATTATTGAAAACTCACTTTTAAAAATAAGGCAAAATATTAATAAATCATGCATCAAAGCAAACTGGATTATGTACTTTTCTTACAATTCATTTCACGATGACTGAGAAGTACTGTTTGAATCTACTAGAAAATAAACCTCCCTTAACACACCTGTATGCAGAACAGATTATCCCAGAGGCTGGGCTCTGCGAGGAGAAATGTGGGGTCAAGATTGGTGGAAGATCTATCAGCAATCTGCGTTATGCAGATGACACAACCCTGCTTGCTGAAACTGAGGAGGACCTGAAAGGCTTGCTGCAGAGGGTCAAGGATTGCAGCCTTCAGTATGGATTGAGGCTCAATGTCAAGAAGACAAAGATTCCCACCACTGGACCAACTGGCAGCATCAGGATGGATGGATCAGGAAGAGATTGAGATTGTTAACAACTTTAGTCTGCTTGGCTCCACGGTCAGCACTCTTGGCACCAGTAGCCAGGAAATAAAAAGAAACGTATTGCGATGGGCAAGTCTGCTGTTAGGGACCTCTCCAGGGTACTGAAGAGCAATGGTGTCACTCTGGAGACTAAGGTGCATCTGATACTGGCTATGGTCTTTGCAATCACTTGTTATGCATCAGATAGTTGGACGATAACTAGGAAGGATAGCAGAAGAATTGATGCCTTTGAGCTGTGGTGCTGGAGAAGAGTACTGAAGACTACCAGGAAAACAAACAGGTTTGCCCTAGAAAGGATGAGACCAGCTGTTCCTTGGAAGTAAGTATTCTGAAGCTTCATCTGTCATACTTGGGCATGTTCCAAAGAGTGATCCAATCCTTGGGGAGGGACAACATGTTTGGGAGGGTGGAGGAATAGAACAAGAGAGGAAGAACCAGGGAGATCTGGTGGCAAGAAGCTGCACTGCAATCCCAGAGGTATGTGGTTTGAATACACCAGATGCTCTGCTTGAGAATGAGGGGCAATCTCCTTCTGTACCAGTCAGATCCAACTTGACAGTACACACACACACACACACACAAACTAATAAATAAATAATTTTTTTTAAAAAAAGCGGACTAGAACCTTGATGAGACAGAATGAGTCAATGACAAGAGTAACGGAGATAGGTGTGTTAGAGACAATAAAGTCGGCACACGATAGAGCAGGGTTCAGAGCTGCTGTACATAGGGTTGTAATAGACTCACAAGTGACTCAACAACACATAATAACAAGGCACCCACCTGTACTGGTAGCTTCCCAATTACTATGGACGAACTTGCCTGGTTCCTAATAATCTAGCATCCCACCTCCTCTGGCTTCATTAAAAACACTGCTCTAACAACTAAGACTTCTCAACCCTTCTATCATTTATTTCTTTAATACTTGTTCAGTATACACACATACAATCTTTCTTTTTTTTTTTTTTTACTAATCATTTCTTTTTAAAACAAAACAAAAACACAACCAACCTTCTACTGGTTGCACATATCATTCTTTCATTCCAGCTATTGCCTATTTTTGATCTTTACTGAGAAGCAAATAAAACTACTAGCTTTGAATTCCTCTTCTCCCAATCCCTTTTTGAACCTATACCAACAATCTATTATGTTTATCATTACCACTGAAAATGAACCTATTTACAATTATTAAATCATGTTATTTCTAAACCAAGAATCAATTCTTCTTTCTTCCCCCGTCCTTTTTATCTAATTTCTTATTTTTGTTATTTTTTTATTGTTAACAGTCAGTTCTTGATTTTCACTTTACTTGCCTAGTCATGATATACTGAAAACTGATACTCTTCCTTTTATGAAAACACATGCTTTTCAAAACACATACTGAATTTTCTCCCTCTTTATTAGTCTCCATCACTAGTTCATCCTTCCTTTTCTGACCTGAAATGGAGCAACTTTCATTTCTGTCCTCTGACCACTTTTTGAGATTTAAACTAGTCTCACAACTTCTGATATTACTGAAACACTGATTACATTCAAATCATACCTCCAGACAATGCCTTTACCATCTCTTCCAGATCTGTTATCCATTCAATTGCTTACTCAAATTTTCTGCTTGGTCTTTTGTTCTAAACTGAAATCTTGGTCATCTCATCTAAAAAGCCTCCTCCTGTAGTCTCTATTATTTCAGTAAATGACAAAACTACCTTCTGATTCAGTTCCAAAAAAAGGGACCAAAACAATTGGGCTCATCCTTGATTCTCTTTTTCTATAATCCATATTCAGGATATCCTATTGGCTTTACATATGAAATTACCCAGAACATGACTATTTCTCACCATCTCTACTATCACCTCAGTCCAAGTCACCCTTACACCTCTTGCCCAGTAATTGCTACACTTTCTTCAATGCACCCATACTTCCTCCTTAAGTCTATTCTAATCCATTTAAATCTGTTCATTTGAAAATTTATAAACTTAGATTTCCCTTCTTTAAAATCTCATGACAAAATTGATTTTGTCTTGATTTGCATAAAACTGTTAAGAAAACAAAAAGTCAAGTATTAGTTTTGTGGGTACAATGCATGTTTAAGGGACCTCTAGTGTTCTTGTAGTAAGAAGCTGCACTGCAATCCTGAAGGCAAGTGGTTCAAATCTATCAGTTGCCGCACAGAAAAAAGATGGGTAATCTCCCAATGCCTCTGAAAACCTGTTGGAGAGTCAGCTATGGGTCAGTTGTGACTTAATGGCACAAAACAACATGTGTGTTTTATGTATACTTACTTCTATGTATGTTATATTCATTAAAGTATTATAGTAAATGACAAGTTCTTTATAACAGCAGAAAGAACTCCATAATCTGACCTGAGGAGGGAAAGAAGAAGAAAAGGAAGGCACAATATGCTGTGTTGTCAGATACCATCAGTAGGATCTGGCAAGAAAATCCCCTATGTACAACAGAACAAAACCTACACTACCCTCACAATCTCTGCCATGCTTTAAGTCCACTGGTACAGTTACTTTGTCAATTAAGTAAGGGTCCTTCCTCATGACCTTCAATGACCTTCCACTTTCCAAACAAAACATTAACAACTAAAGACCAAATTTTAGTTTCATTATTATAATACCAAACATCTATATTTATGTTTTAATCAGTGTTCTATGATCACTTATATAAATCATAATCATATCCATTTAATATGCAAAACTATCCTGTGAGTAAAACTGTTATTGTTTTGTACTATTGAGTTGGAAGTGACCCATAGCTGACCTTCTGGCAGGTCTCCAGAGGCAGTTAATTGCACAGGAAATGGTCTATCCTTATTCAGCAGAGCAACTGTGCCTTTGGATTGCAGCACAGATTCTTGCCACTAGGCCCCAGAGCTAGTAAGAGTACTGAATTTTATTAATTAGGAAATGGCAGCACAGTGAGATTAACCAATCTGCCAAGAACAAACAGTTAATAAGCACCAGATCTGGAATTTGAACCTGAGTCCAAGTTTTTTCATATTGTAATGTCTTATACTATGGCTACCATAAACTCAAAAAATGAAAGGAGATCTTTGAAAATGTTGGAACCAAAAGTATATTACCTACTAAAATAAAAGACTAATATTCTACTATTTTAACTCCTTTAGCCAAATATTTCCTGATATTTAAATTATCGCATTTGGAAATGTCTATAACTAATAATTTTTAAAATATACAGTAGAAGTAACAGACGGCTTTAAGATATTTATTTTCCCTTAAAAATCTGTTATCATAGAACTAAATTAAATGTTTTCATAAAGGCCTATTCATGCATTGTTGTTTTTGTTGTTAGGTGCTGTCGAGTCATAGATACTCATAGCTACCCTATGAACGAAAGGCCTGAGCACTGTACATAGAGTTTCCAGAGGCAAGCCATTTCGGAAGTGGATGCCACTCCTGCATCCAGGCTTGTTTTAATCGGGAAGCTCCAGCAAACACTGTCCACCACGGGTAACCATTAGTATATTAATACATTTATAGTATATTGGTCTAATCTATTTTATCTGGCAGATATACAACTGTAGAATGTTGCTGTTGATTGCCGTTGAGTTGAGCGCATCTCATAGCAACCCTATGAACAAAAGGCCTGAAGCCTTTCTGTAACTATCAACATTTATCAAAGCTCACAGAGTTTCCAGAGGCATGTTGTTTAGGAAGTGGATGCCACTCCTGCTTCCAAACCTGTTTTAAACTGCAAGCTCCACCAAACACTGTCCACTATGGATAACTGTTATGGCATCTGACACCCCAATGGCACAAAGTTCAACACCACAGCAAACCCAGGATACCTCAGCACAGCATACTAACAAAAGAGTGCTGTACCACTTAAAAGAATGTTCCTCCAAAATATAGTAACAACCAACTTTAAATACAAAGGCCCTCCCCAAGGTCTTCTTGACTCTAAACAGAGGCTTAAATTAAAAAAACAACCAATATAGAAAATTGTTGTGTTATGCGCTGTTGAGTCACCTGTGATGTATAGCAACCTTATGTACATAAGCTCTGAAACCTTCACTGTCCTGAGCCAGTCTCACTAATTCTGACACACCAATCCCGGTCTTCCTCTCCTGCACTCTCCCTCCACCCTTCCAAGCATGATGTCCTTCTCCAAGGACCAGTCTCTCTTAGTCACATGCTCAGATAGCAGAAATAAAAAACTGCATAAAACAAATTTAATACAAAAGGTAAATGATTTCTTGACTTGTAGGTCCAGAGAAATAACTGAAATAAGTCACCTCTAACTTAAGATTAAACTGATAACATCAAACTTCCTTCATCTTCACTTTGCCACTTGCAGAGAAATGAGGTAATAGGATGACCATTTGTCATTTTTTAAGTTAAAAGGACAATTGCCAGAATATTTGCTTTTTATAACTGGTATTCCTTGGAAAACAAGGCTAAGTACGACCACATCAAATCAATGAAAAGAGTTTTAATATAAAGGTTTCAGACTAAATTTTCTAAAACCTCCTTTACCAAATCAAAGAAGTCACCTTTAGGTAAACAGATTTACACTTGGAAAGTTCAATAAACCTCTATGTAAGGAAATTAAACTCGAAAACCAACAAGATCAATATTGATGTCTCCAAGTCTCCTGAATTTAAGAGTGTTGTCTTTTTACTTTTTTCATCGATGAACATTTTCTAAGGCCCCACTCCACATCATAGTGGCTAAACTACCCCGTAACACTCCCCTTGTTCCAGACTACTGTCATAAATATCATGCCTAACCATATATTCCTTTTTGGACAGCAGTTCTCCTCTTCTGTTCTAATGCAGTATTCATTATCTGCTGTTATAAAATAGGATAGAGCGGGTGGGAGGGGAAACGGGGAAAGAGTAGATGGATAATGAATACTGCATTACTGTCTCTTTAGACTTACATGCACTATAGATCGTCCTAACTTCTTGCTTATCTAGACTTTTCTTTTAAAACAAGCATAACACCCAGAAATGGCTTTTATAAACAATTAAGTTTAAAAAAAAACCCCACAAATAAATATTCCAGGGTTTTGGCATAATATTCAGACAATTTACACATTACATAGCACTAATACAATGTGAAGATACTAGTATTTTACAATACATCTGATTTATAACTATATTACTAACCTGCTAGGTGGGAGTCCAGTCTTGAAGAGAGAAGGAGGAGAAGCAAATTCAGCTTTTGTAGACGGAAGTGTGGTTTCCTTCTCTGAATTTCCAGTTCTTCCCTGCTGTACCTTAAACAAAAGGGTCATTAGTTTAATAGAACAAGTATAATGCACTTAAAATAAATCTACTGTTAAATCAAATGTTCATATAACATTTGATGTGAAGATTAAGAATGAAGAATGTTTTGTTGCTGACTATAAAATTAACCAATTTTCAAATAACATTAAATGAAGAACATCAAAAACTGAAGGATGCTATCTCACCAGAGAATAAGTCCAAAATGGTGAGACTTCAGAATTCAAGAAAGGGTATGAAGATTCTCTAATTCTAATGTGATTATCCTTATCTAACCAAAACAGTGACTATTTTAGCCATTCAGACCATCTTCTATTCAGACAAATATAATATGAATGTGAATAATCTATTCCTGCACTTCCATACAATTTCTCCCCAATGCTTTCTCATCACCTTCAATAGTGCCAGTTCAACAAACCTAGAAGCTTAAAATCAGACACTTCACCTCTTTTAATATATCTCTCTCCCTTTTTATATTAACTTTCAAACCAAATTAGTATTTATATTCCCCAAGATTTGCCCATCCCATCTATTCTGCTCCTACCACATTTCTTACTTATTCAGTTATATTTTCTTACACTAGTAAAATCTCTTCCCTATGCTTTTTTGCTCTTCTATCCATCCACCTATCTTAAAATAATAGTTAAGAATTTACTAAATTCAAACAAAGGTCAAATTCATTTGGCTAATTTGTAGTTAAATTTCTAGCATTACAGGTTAGAACTGACTAAATGGCAATGGTTTTGTTTTTATTAAGCTACACTTGACACATAACATCACATTTTAGAATGCTTAAATGAGACTGCATTTATTCTTTCCCAACTCAGCACCACTCTCTGTGAAGCAAAAACCAAGAGCTTCTCAAACACCGTTATCTTGACATGCATGACCCTGACACCTACCTCTCAGCCAATTGTTAATTAAAACAAAAACCTCTTATACAATTGAAACATTACAGTGTTATTTTTTATTAATTGTGTTGAAATCAATCCCCAGTTGATATAGTCACACTATGGAGATATCACTTTGAGATTGTATGTGATACTGAGTTCTACTAATCAAAAGCAAAAAGCCAAAATGTATAAAATGCACCGATCTTATCAATAAGCACAGAAAGACAAATGGATCTGATCACTGTGTAACAAGTAAATTTGAGAGGATCTAGCAACAGGGAAGATAATGTATTCACCAAACATGTAAAATAGATTATGTAACAGAGGCTGAGGTTACAATCAGAAACAACAGAATCTCACACATAGGGAAAAAGACACCCAGAAACAATTAAAGCAGTATCAATAAACACTATAAAAAAGTATCTACACACTTGAACCCAGTGCTGCAGTCACGGTGTCACTTCATCTCACTGTCTTCCTCCTTTTCCTGACTATCCACCTTTCCAAGCATGATTCTCTCTTCAAGAATTGCCTCTCTAATCAACATGACCAAATTATGTGAGATGAAGCTTCATCATCCTTGCATCTAAAGAGCACTCTGCCAGTATTCTCTCCTAGACAAATCTGTTCACATGGCAAGGAGTCCATGGGACCTTCCCCCTGTCCTGGCATGCTGTTCCTTTTCCACAAAATATTCCCTTCTAGCTATATGCCCAAAGTATGTGTAAGATGAAGCAACCCTTGCCTCTAAAAAACACTCTGGTTGTGCCTTCTCCAAGACATATCTGTACTTTTGGCAGTCCATGGGATATTCAATACTTTTCTCCAACACCATATCTCAAAGTCATCAATTATTCTTCTATCATTCTCATTCACTGCCCAGCTCTCAGATGGAAAAAAAAACCAGGGCCTGAATCAGGCATATCTTAAGTCTTCAAACTGACATCAGTGCTCCTCAGTAATTTGGAGAGGTCCATTACAAAGAACTTATGCACTGCAATACAAACTCCTGAATATGGTTACCAACGAAGTTGATTATGAACTTAAGTAAGATGAAATTGCTGACAATTTCAAACTATTCTCCATCTAACATGGCGTTGCTTATCAGTCCAGTTTGGAACTTCCCACTAAGATGATTGTCTGGAGATATCATATGTACCCTGTTATATTTCTTTATGCTGACATCTTAAGATCCCTGAAGTCATGACTACACCAAGTTCAATTCTGTATCTCATGCTCCTAGCAAACAGTGTGTAGCATACATAAAAGAGCTCAAAAGAAAACTTTTTTAAATCTGACTCGTGAAGTGTCCCACTAATGGTTTTTTTAAAAGTCCTTCATAGAACAACAGTTTATTACTATACTCATTTACTAATATGGTTAAATTCTAAAAGTCAAGTTATTATGTGGAAAAACAGTATTATCCAAAAATAGGATGACTGCATTATTATTCAACAGGAAAATTACATCCAAGCATAACTGCCAAACCACTGAGAATCACAGACCAAAGAGACAAGGCTTTAATGGGTATAGTGTCTACATTACTCCAGACTAGCAACTCACCCTTCATTACTGTCAGACCTATGCCATGCATGTGCAAAACAGTTGAATGCTTGCTATTGCTATAACTATGAAACAGGAGATAAGACAGTGAGAAAGTATTTACTGTTGTTAGGCTCCATCATGTCAACTACAACAGTGACCCTAGGAACAAGCAGCCCTACTGTACACTACCCTCACAATATGCTCAAAATTCAACCTGCTGACAATCTTCTCTCTGATCCTCCTTCTCCACATGAGTAGCAGGTATTGTCATTTTTGCTATGGCTAATAAATATCTATTTTTCTTACTTAGCTGAACTTCAAGACAATAGGGTCTATGTCTATTAGGCCCATCCACAATTTTCTGGCATAGAAAATGATAAATCAAAATTTGGGACAAAGAAGAATAGAAAAAAGGAAACGAAATAATGAGGAAGAGGCAAAGAACAGGAACCTAGAAAGGCGAGAAAAAACATCAAGAAGACAAAACATGTTTCATGTTGAGGTTTCTTTAAAGTGCTGCAATGTGTATTAATGTGAATATAATTTTTTTTTGCCCACTGGTATGTTGACTGACAACTTTGATTGTATTTGTCTTAGTTATTGTAAATAATGCTGCAATGAACATGGCTGTGCATTTATCTGTTCATGCTTCAGCTCTTATTTCTTTGGCAGATAGATCTAGGAATGAATCCAGTGGTATATCTATTCCCTACTTTCTAAGGAAGCACCAAATTTCATTAATATATAATTGGATGCACCTAGTTAGTTGACATTATGCTAAATTAACTAAGTCAAAAAAGGACACATAATTTTATAAGATCAGTGTTATGCAAAACTAAAAATCATTAAAGAAGGAGAAGACAGAGGACAGAAGGATTAATGGGAATGGGAATCAAAACTACAAGAAGGAAGTATGATTATATTGTGAGTATTGAAGTTAAAGTTATATAGCACAATGTGTATGAATGATTACAAGAAAAAGTCATTTGCCTTGTAATCCTTCCCTCAAATCACAGTAAAAATATTTTAAAAACACACCAAACTCAGAAGGGCAATCTTCAAACACATGGTAACTGCTTGTTTCTCTTAATTTAGATTTATTTTCTCCTTAATTTCCTCAATTCTTAGACAATCTTGAAAACCCTGATAATTATAGCATCTCTTCTTATTAGCTTGGATTATTTTCTTCCACTTAACAGTCACCTTCCAATGCTACACTGATTACATATAGTCAAACTGTATCTATTCAGAGCATACTGAGAATATTATTTCACATGAGCTATTTTGAGAAATGTCTGTAAAAAATATTTTGAAATTAAAAGCAAGACCTACCAAACCTTACACATTCAAACATATCTACAGTCTGTGACTCCAAGAACTGAATATGTACTTAAATTGTTTCATTTTTCTCAAATTTCCTTGAGTTGCTCAAACAATATCTAAGAAATAGGAACTTAATAAATTGTAGTACAATTACAAATAACAAACTGGGATGGGGGTATATGTATATACACACATACAAACATCTATATAAACATATGCACCCTAACACACATATACAGAGTTCAGGTGGCTTTTAGTGGTAAGGAACTACACTACCAAGGCAAAGGTATGCAATAAAAATACACTATATATTTCATGGGAAAAGGTGCACAATCTCTTCCCATGTGATTTACTGCCTCTGAAAACTCACTGGAGGGGCAGCTACAGGTTGGTTCCAGCTCAAAGGTACACAACAAAACAAAACAACACACACACACACACACACACCCCGCCCCCATGGAAACATTGACTACATATTGAGGTAAAAAAAGGAATAGTATGAAACTATATAAATAATCAAAATTTTACTTACACCTACAAGAAGAAAATATCTGGTGAAGTAGTAAAATTTAGAACTTTGAAAATAAATTTTTGATTAGGTCAAATAAAGCTAATTCCAAGTTAGCAATGGGGAAGCAGAAACAGAACCGTAGAGATTTCAACTCAGTTCACTGCTTTTGAGACTGTAAACTGCTCACCCATCTCTTTCCAATAGAACAGCTGGTGGAAACTGCCAGAGATATGGCCCTTGCACTAGCAGCACAATTCCTTCCAGATTACACCACCAGAATATCCCCATTGTATATTTAGAAACTGGCAATTCCATACTGTAGAAGTTCTGAATTACCCAAGAATATATTGGTATCAGATGGATCCTGGCTGGAATCAAATAATACCAGAAGAACGTGCTTTATTGATTATGTAAGACATTTGATTGTGGAAATCATAGCAAATTATGGCTAATGCTGAGAAGAACAGGAATCCCCAAACACTTAATTGTGGCTCATGTGAAATCTACTGGCTGTTGTACGAACAGAGCAAGAGAACACTTGTTGTTACATGCCATCAAATTGCCTGTGACTCTTAACAATAGCTCTGAACCCTGCTCTATCCTGCCAACCTTATGGTCTCTGACACATCCACTCCCACTACCCCAGTAACTGAGTCAATCCATCTCATCCAGGGTCTTCCTTTCTTGTTCTGTCCTTCCAACCTTCCAAGCATGAGGTCCCTGTCCAAGAATTGGTTCCTCCTTTCAACATGCCCAAAGTATATGAGATGAAGCTTCAGAATCCTTGCCTCCAAGGAGTAACCTGGTTTCACCCTCTCTAAGACAAAACTGTTTGTTCTCCTAGCAGTCCACAATGTATTCAAAGGCATCAATTCTCTTTCTATCATCCCTCGTCACTGTCCAGCTTTCTGATGCATAGCAGGTAAATGATAAGACCATGGCCTGGATGAAGCGCACCTCAATTTCCAAAATGACATAGTTTTTCTTCAGTACTTTGGATACTCTGGAGAGGTCCCTGATAGCAGACTTTCCCAATGCAATTTGTCTACTGATTTCCTGGTTGCTGCTACCAAGAGTGCTGATTGTGGAGTCAAGCAAACTAAAGTTGTTAAGAATCTTAATCTCTTCACCGTCTATCAGATGCTGACTGGAGGTTTAAAATGAGGAAAGATATTTGTATGCTGAGCAGCTCATCAGAAGCTGGACTCTATGTAGAATGGGGTATCAGGACTGGAGGAAGATTCATCATAACTTTTGTTATGCAGATGACACAAATATCCTTGCTGAAAGTAAGGTGGACTTGAAGCACTTACTATAGAAGATCAAAGATCACAGCCTTTAACAAAAATTCTCACCACTGAACCAATTTGCAACATCATGATAGATAGAGAAAAGATTCAAACTGTCAACATCTTCATTTTACTTGTATTGGTAATCAACACAGTTACTAGCAGTCAGGAGATCAGGAATGGCATCTGTAAAGTCTGTAGTCAAGGACCTCTCCAAATTACTAGAGAGCAAAAATGTCAGTTTGATAACAAAAGTGCACCTAATTCCGGACATGGCCTTTTCAATCATTTGCTATACATCTGAGAGCCGGACAATAATCTTGCCTTTATGAATGTCTTCTCTGCAACAATGAATAAAGATGACAGTAGAAGAACTGATGCCTTTGAGTTGTGATGCTGGAGAAGAGCCTTTGAAAAGAACAAACAGATATGCTCTGGAGAATGGTTCAGCCAGAGTGCTCCTTGGAGGCAAAGATGACAAAGCTTAGTCTTCACATACTTTGGGTATGCTGTTAGGAGAGGCTATTTCTTGGATAGGGACATAAGGGTCAATGAAATAGAGGAAGATCCTCAACCAAACAGACTGACAGTGACAGCTGCAAAAGGCTCAAGTATGTCTGAACTGATGAGGATAGCAAAGAATAAAATAGGGCTCAGATTTGTTCTTCATAATGTCACTGTGAGTTGTACTTGATCCCAAGGCACGCACCTAGTAACAATCACCTCTGCCCTCTAGGCAGTAGAAAGATAGGTAATATCCTCTCAGGAGACTTAATGCCTATGAAAATCCACTAAGGTCAGCCAAGAGTCAGTTTTGACTCAACAGTACTCAATAACAAATACAAACAAGGTGGTAGATAAGGGAACTCTGATAGCTTGGTGGGAAGGAATTATGCTGCCTATTGTATGCAGCTTGAAAGATAGGCAATTTCCTTCTGCACAATTTACTGCCTCTGAAAACCTGGTGGAGGGTCAGTTATGAGTTGGTTCCAACTCAATGGTGCACAACAATTAACAAGCAGTAAAGAAATTTCACCTTTGAAAAATCAGATTACTCTAACAAAAAGGAAATTAAAAAACAAAAACAAACAAACAAAAAACAACAACCCAAACCACCATAAAGACACTGACAACTCAGGACTCTGAAAAAAGTTTAGCCCTTCAGTAAAGTCTATCTCTGTGGCATAATGGCTAGGTTCTCAGTTACTAAACAAAAGATTAGCAGTTCAAACCCACCAAAAAACTATGCAGAAGACCTAGTAATCTACCCCTGCAAAATTATAGCCTGCAAAACCCCACAGGGCAGTTGTACTCTTTCATATATCCTCATTATTCACCTAACAGTAAGAACAGAATGAAGTCCAAGAGCTTTGATAACACAAACAGTTCTCAGCCACTAATACGAAGGCTGCTGGTACCTCTAACCCACTTTGTAGCTCTGCAGGGTATCTGGGGATTTGCTTTTGGGATAGTGCTACTCAATTACACAGGGTCACTATGAGTCAAAGTCAACTCAAAGGAACACAACAATAGCAAAACAATGAACCCTCCAGTCAATAAGTATCACTTACAAGCAAAGAATTAACAATCAATCTTTAGTGGCCCACTCTCATATAAGTGAATGGCCACAAAGACCAACAGACAAATGAGAAAAGTCAAAGTAAAGAAATAAAAATAACAAATATTAAAAAGCAGCTTGGGAAAAGATTTCTTACACATTTTTTAAAATATCAGCTTGGTTAAAACAACAACATACCATTTGCAGCAATTTCTATTCCTTTACATTAATGTACTTAAAAAGACTTAAACATGTCAAATTATTTATTCAGTTCTCAAGTTCCTTAAATAAAAACACATCTAACACAGTGCCTGACATAATCAAAGTGACACAATCAAGAAAAGTAGGCTTTACCTAACAGAAGCTTCATAGTTTTGGTACATGTTGAACAAATGGATATGAGTGTACATTTTTTTTCCAATTACACCACACTGCTACCAGAATCCTTTCTTCTAAGTCTCTACCACTCAGAAATAAGCAATAATTCCTGAAACACACCTGACTAGGTTTTTATATTTAAACCGCATTCTACAAAGCCATCTCTCTCATACTCGTTTCCAAAAAGAAATGATCCAATAAAGCCAATTTCTTAAATAATCTCACCTGTATTTATTAATTTAAAACACACAATTCCTCACCCAAGTCATTTCCTTGATTTACTATATTTTTCTTTTCTTCCCCATATTCTCAAGGTTGTGAGTAAACTATTAAATTCTTTGAACTATTTTATCTTACTTAAGGAAAAAACACAGAAACAAAAATGACCTACATGTAACAATGCAATTTATAACCCCAAAATAATGTCTCATTTCCTTTCTCCAAACGTGACAGCATTCTAAATACACAGTGGTGCTTAATGATACCTAATAAGTTTACTGCTATAAATTTGAAATATCAGTATCTTCATCATTTTTTAATTTCCCAAAGATGGAAGAGTAATAAGTAGTGGAAGGCAACAGCCATATAAAAATGTTAACAAGGGAATTGTTAAACTGATCTAAGGTAGCATACCATTTACCTGTAATGCAAATGTAAAGGCAACCGTAGCCTACAAATGTCAAACAATTCTACACACCACTGAAGATTTTAAGTTTTATTAATGAAACAGGATTCAACAACCAATAAAACAAACCAAAACATTCACTGCTATCAAATCAATTCCAATTCACGATTACCCTCCAAAGGATTTCCAAAGCTACAAATCTTTATAAGACTGGCTGATGAATTTGGACCATCAAATTTTTGGGTAGCATCTAATGTAATGCACTACAGAGGGCTCCTGAACCACATCATAGACTTTTAAAAGAAAAGGAGGAGGTTAAGAGTCAAACATTATTAACATAAACATCCTATTCCAAACACAGCACTTCTAATACATATTAATAAATACGTAAGTACATTAACAAGAGAATGTCTAACGATTAAAGTACATATTCACCCAGAATCAAATCATAAGCCAGTAGACTCCTTCCATAGCCAAAAGCAACTTCAAAATAATTTTCCAGTAGGTAATTTAATGTGTATATTGAAAAAGCTCATTCATGATGCCCTCTTTCAGTGACAGACCAGTCTCGAGTTATTTTTATTGTTAGGAATGTAGAATCTAGTGTTAAAAGATAAAGGAGGTAGCAGTTTATAAAGTCTCATTTCTGATGAAATCATAAGGACCTCTGCAAACTATTTCATTAACAAGACAACTTTTCTACCTATTCGTTGCATTAAAATAGGCAAAAACTAATGTAGATAATATTTTATGGTAAACAGAATGTGATCATCACTTAAAATAGTATAGACATCATCACACACTTTCAAAATATTTACAGCAAAACAAGAGCCAAATACTTACCCAAAGTTGGAAGGAAAATTTAAATTAAATTCTCTATACACAACTGTGTCCAGCAGAGCGGTTACATCTGCAGATATAGCACATGCATTGCATAAGGCAGTATTTTGGTGGACAGGAGGATAGTCCCAAAAGGGGCATAAAATTCTACATCCAGCCCACGAAAAATAAAATATATATAAAAAATTCATCTAAAACTAACGCTCAGTCTTCATTTCAGTGGTGATCAATGCAAGAATCATACATTAAGGTAAAGAAAGAGGCACAAACAGAAATGGCAACCAAATCAGACTGCAAGGAAGGTTTATGGGTTTGTGGGTAGTAACAAAAGTACACAAATGTATTCTTTTTTCTTGGACATAGTTTCTCATCATACCGTGGAATAGGGAAGTTAGAAAGCAGAACTCTGTTGAAATCTTAGAGACTCAGACAATGCCTAAGATTCTTAAAATAGTTTAAACTATGAAACATTTTATCAATTATTTCAGTGTCACAGAAATTATAAGCAACATAAGTCTTACTACTTTTAAAAACAAAACTGGAAAACATAAATCTCTAATTCTACTGATAAATATCATAATCATCTGCTACAAGAGTTTAGCCTGCTGGCATAAAATTTTTTGTACCCCACAAACATACATATAACTATGACTAAAAATAAAATTACAACATATAGCAAAGAGTTTTACTTGGCATTTGTTAGTATAATAGGCTATACAAATTCACATGCTTGCAAAAGTGGAGATAAAACAACAATCAGCAAATTGTAAGTCACCAGGAAGCTAAAGTTTGGAAAAAAGAAAGCTATTTCCACTTTAATCTTGGCACTTGAGTAGTGGTATGGGAGCAGACTCAAGAACAAAAAATGAGAGCAACCAAGGATAATTTACTAAAATTCACCTTAAAAAGATTGAATCTGCCATCTTGGATCTCTGCACCTGGTGTAACTTCCATAGTACAGTCTTCGGCCTAAGTTAAATAACATATTCCCCATTAAGATACCACATAATTTTTAATTCATAGGCCATATAAAGACAAACTAGCTGTGGCTAGTCCGTAAATTGACTAAAAACATCATATAATCATTATCATTATATGAAATTCTGAAAAGGAAGGGAAAAACAAATAAATAGGGTAAAGAGAATAAAATTTTAAAAATTATCACATAACATTTAACCACCTTTATAAGAAAAAAGTAATTTATTTGGGAATTTAAACTGGAAATGGAAAACAGCTGGGGTATTCTGGAATATTTACTAATTACCGTAATTTTATTTGTAGTAGAGGTAACAGGTATAACTTCAAGTCCCATTCGTATCCTCTTTTGTTTTTCACAGTAAGCTTTCCAAGTATCTTCATTAAACCCATAATTAAAATAATCAGAAAGATCAGCACCTAAATGTAAAAATTAATTTTATTACACAATTATACCAATTCTTTATTCAGCATATAAAATAAAATTTTAAAATTCGAATGTTTGCTTAGTCCTAGTGTACCTTCTACTAGTTGTCCAAATTATCACTATAACGCAAGAAAATGAAATAATTTGATAAAAAATAATTTCTTTTAGAAATAAAAAAATATGGTATAAGCACTATGGAAGGAAGTATGGTGCTGTCTCAAAAAGCTGGAAACAGAAATACCATTTGACCCAGCAAGTCCGCTACTGGGAATATAATCCTAAAGAAACAAAAACTGCCACCCATGCACATATACGCACACCCATGTTTATTGCAGCTTTGTTCACAATAGCAAAGAACTGGAAACAACCCAAGTGCCCATCAATAAACGAATGGATAGAGAAGCTGTGATATATTCACACAATGGAATACTATGCTGCATTGAAAAACAAAGAACTCAAGAAATATACAAAATGGGTGACCCTGGAGGACATATGCTGAGTCAAAGATCTCAGTCACAAAAGCACACCTTGGGGTTGGAGGCAACCTAAGAAAAGAGGGGACAAGCAATGTAAACTGCATTGAAACAGATGAGGGAGAAAACTGTTTAAAAGGAATATAGGATTAGGTATTATTTTCATGACAAGATTACAGAAAAAGAAATGCATATACAAGTGGACTGTGGACTGGGGGGGAAGGATATGTAACAATGAAAGAATTTTTTTTTCCCTTCAAAGAGAAAAACAAACTGGGCAGGGAGGAAAATGTGCAACTATGAATGAATGGAGGGAAAGTAAATGGAAAGAATATGCTGTAAATATGTATGTTGCATTAAAAAATCATTAATAAATGTTAAGTCACTACGATTTGGTAATAGAAGCAGTCATTACTCATTACAAAAATGATATTTAAAAAATACTTTTTTGATAACAGAACTTTTAAACACAAACATAATCACAAAAATCATACCTGGTTTACGCCATGGTTTATCTTCAAAAGAATCCAAATCTACTTCCAGAAGTGGAACTCCATTAATGCTTCCAGGTGCATCAAGGTCTACCCCTTTGACTTTTGTTCCTATGTTATAAAATTACAAAATAATAATACAGTTATATTAGCAAGAAAATGAGACAGCACAGATAAAACAGAAATCTAATACTTAATATTCCTAGTATCAGGAATGCAAAATTTCAAAACAGAGTATTAACAGTAATACTTACTACAAATAAAAATTTGTGAGATTGAATCTTTATGGTGTAGTCATAAATCAAATGGAGTAGAGACTAGAGATTTCTTCCTTACAAGGGAGCTCTGGTGGCTTCTTGTTGTTGTAACGTGCCGTCAAGTTGCTTGCGACCCAGTGACCCTATGTACAACAGCCCCAAACCCTGCTCTATCCTGTGCCAATCGCACTGTCTCCGATACACCCATCTTGATTACCCCAATCACTGAATCAATCCACCTCATAGAAGGTCTTCCCCTCTTGCACTGTCCCTCCACCCTCCCGAGCATGATGTCCCTCTCCAAGGACCTGTCCCTCCTTACAACATGTCCAAAGTATGTTTGCCAATTGGTCCAGTGGTGAGAATCTTTGTCTTCTTGACATTGAGCCTCAGTCCATACTGAAGGCTGCAGTCCTTGACCCTCTGCAGCAAGGGATATTAGATGGATCTTAGCTGAAAGCAGGGAATACCAGAAGAATGCCTATCTGTGTTTCACTGATTATGCAAAGGCGTTTGACTGTGTGGATCATAACAAACTGTGGCTGACTCTGAGAAGAATGGGAATCCCAGACCATTTAATCGTGCTAATGAGAAACCTAACTTGGACCAAGAGGCAGTCGTCAGGACAGAGCAGGGTAACACTGCATGGTTCAAAATTGGGAAGGGTATACGCCAGGGATGTCCTATCTCCATACTTTTTCAACCTATATGCAGAGCAGATTATCCGAGAGGCTGGGCTCTATGAGAAGTGTGGCGTCAGGATTGGTGGAAGATCTATTAACAATCTGCGTTATGCAAAACACACACAACCCCCCTCCCGCCCCCGCTTGTTGTTAGGTGCCTTCAAGTAAATGACAACTTCCAGGAACCTTATAACCAAGAGATCTGAACCTTGCCCTATCCTGCACCAGTCTCACAATCTCTGTAATGCTCAAGCTCATTCCAGTACCCACTTCATCAGTACATCTCTTAGAGTGATTTCTTCTTTCACTGACCCTTTACCAACATGATTTCTCTCTCCAAGAACTATTTCCTCCTAATAATATGACCAAAGTCAGACAAAGCTTCATCACCCTTGCCTCTAAAGAGTAAATGGGTTGCACGTCCTTCAAGACAGATCTGTTTATTCTTTTGGTAGTACAAGGGAATATTCAATACTCTTCACCAGCAACCACAATTCAAAAACATTGATTCTGCATCAATCTTCCTTGTGCATTGTCTTCCTTTCTAAGCATCAGGTACACCTTAGTTATTAAATGGAAATCTTTATTTTTTAGTACTTTGGTTAAGTCCTGGAGAGCAGCAACACATCTTTTGATTTTGTGACGGCTACACCAAGGGTGTTGGTTATAGATCCAAGTAAAACGAAATCTTTGGTTAACTTTTTTTTTCCCTATCAATATGTCACCTATTGATACAGTGGTGACGACTTTTGTTTTTCCTTATGTTGAGATGAAACCTGTATTAATAGATATAGTAATAGTACGATGTTCTATAGGAAATGCTTCAATTGTTCATTTTCTGGAACAAAGTTTGTCATTTCCATAATGAGGTTGTTCATGAGTCTTCTTCCAAATCTGATGATATACTCTGCTTCTTATACTCCAGTTTCTCAAAGTATTTCCTCAGCATTCACACTAAAAAAGTATGAACAAAAGACAACCCTGTTGCACACCTCTCCTGATTTTAAACCAGGCAATGTTCCCTCATTCTATTCAGACAACTGTTTCTTAGTCTATATATAGCTTTTACATAAATATAATGAAGTGTTCTGGGATTCCCATTCTTCTTACCACCATTCAAAATTTGTTATGATATAGTCAAAGGTGTTTGCATAGCCAAGAAAATCTTTCTGGTCTTGTCTTTTCAATCAAGATGCATCTGACATCAGCAATAACATCCCTCTGTCCACCGTCTCTTCCGAATCCAGTATGAATTTTTGGCAGTTTCCTGTAGATGTACTGTTTCAGCCATTTTATAATAATCTTCAACAAGATTTTATGTGCATTGTAATATTAATGACATTGCTCAACAATTTCCACATTATCTTAGATCAATCTTTTTTGGAATGGAAACAAATACGGATCTCTTTCAAGTCAGCTGGCCAAATAGGGTCTTCCATATTTGTTGGCAGAGATTAGTGAGCATATCCAAGGATCTATCTGTTTCTAGAAACCCCTTAATTAGTATTCCATCAATTCCTACAGCTGCCTTCAGTGATGCTTAAGAAATCTTCCTTGAGTACTATTGGTTCTTGAACACACACTACTTTTTCAAAAGTTTTTCAGTGCAGGTAATTCTTTTTGTATAGTACCTCAGTATTCTTACACTCTTTTGATGCTTCTTGCGTTATTCAAGATTTTGCCTACAGAATCCTTCAGCATTGCAACTTGACACATGAATTTGTTCAAATTCTTTCAGTCTGAGAACTGTTGAGAGTGTTCTTTCCTTCTGGTTTTATAACCTCAGCTCCTTACACATTTTATTATAATACTCTGCTCTGTATTCTTGAGCTGCCTTTGATATTCTATTCAGTTCTCATACCTCAGTATTCCTTCCCATTTTTTTGGCTTTGCTTCTTTTCATTAAAAGTTTCTCTCTTCTGGCATCTTCTTGGTTGTTTCTCTTTTCCCAGTCTTTGATGTTTTACTTTCTTTATAGATGAGGTCCTTAATGCCATTCCACAACTCATCTGTCAGTGCTGAATGTGTCAAATGTATTCTTAAGACAGTTTTTACATTCAATTGATATACACTCAAGATCATATTTTAGTTCACAAGGATTTGTTTTAATACTCTCCAACTGGACAGCCCTAAGTTGTTTTTTTAGTTTATTTGTGAACAATTCAGAAAAATCCTATTAAAGCAACTATAAATATAGGCAGCCATCTGAATCTAAGAATTCTACATTCACAGGTTCAACTAACCCTAAGTCAAAATATTTAGAAGTGGGGAAGATTCAGATAGGGGACAAATTAAGTGGTCAAAGCACTCTCACAAGAATATTCAGTGCTATTTACACATATTCACAGTACTATTAGTTAATTTAAAGATGGTCAAAATCTATGGTAGAATATGTGCAGATTCTATGTAAACACTATACCATTTTAGATAAGGGATGAATATTTGAGGGTTCCGGTATCCATGAGAGCTCCTAGCATTCATCACTCCCAGATACTGAGGGACAACTGTACAAAGTTTACCTGTAGTTCCATAAACTCTTCCTCCTGTCTTGATGTTAAGATTTACAGGTGCTGCACCATAACTCCTAAAAATAAAATTAGGTAAGTCAGGTAATAAAAATTACCCTATGGAACTTCAAAGTCAACAAAACTATAGTATATTCAATGTGTACACATAAAGTACAAATCCACATAATAACTACACAGACTGACACTAATTTACACATTTTAGAAAATAAAAGCAAACTCTTAAACTGTCACTGGCTAAAGAACACAAATATATTTGAAGCATGAATTATTTTCTATCATCAATGTCACCTTGCCACTAATTTACAATATTACACTAGAAAAAACTTCATAAGAAATTTCACTGGGAAGGGTTAACAGCTGATAGATCTGTCATTTCCATATATTTTAGTTATTCAGTAAATATTAATATGCCCAAGAATGAAATTTCTCTCATTATCAAAAACATAAGCCTCTTTTCAGTCAAGTTTATTGTTGTTAATAAATTCTTCTTCAAATATCCAGAGTACTGATCCAAATTATGTATTCAATTATATGAAACAGGGAAAAAACAAATCTAGGAGGAAAAGGGCTGACAATACTGGAAGGTGGAGTGGTTAATAATTAAGAGAAAACAGAAAGGAAACTTCTAGGATGTGAGAAATGTTCTGTATCTTATCTGGTGGTGGTTAACAAGAACATATATATTTCATAATTTTTTTTTAAATGACATATCATACACAGGTGACAAAAGCTACCAAAACTATAGACAGTCTGAAATAAAACATATATAGTCTGGGTGTGAGTGTGTATGTGTGTGTCTGTCTCACTAAATCTGTTTCTCTAGACAAAGTGGTAAGAGGGAAGCCACAGATGTCGTGGGTGACAAAGATCAACTAGTCCCACTAAGCAAAAAGATGTAATTAAAGGTAAAAATGTTCTCAATGATACATTTGCCACATTATATATTATCACATGATGTTTTATCTTTCCCAAGTTCTACCAACTGAAACTTTCAGTCCACCTAATAATCTTTTTATAACCTAGGACTGTCATTTTTCTGTTATTTTTTTAAATGAGGGCAAGAAAATATTCAAATTAATTATAGAAAGTTCCACTGCTGTAAATAAATATACATAATAGTACAAACTCAACTGTTACTATCAAGCTCTAACAGTGTCTACAGCATATCATGAATTTGAAATGTTTAATCACTTGACTGGATAATTTATTAAATGCATAAAAGTCAAAGACTATCTCTAAATGGTCTTCCAACAGGATAAACTTATAAAAGACTTAGTAATAAATATTAATAAACTTCATTATATCTTACTTAATTACTTTCCATTCCTCAGGCTGGCTGTTTCTGTTTTTATGTGCAAACCAATTTAATAATGCTAATATGATAATTTCAAAGAGCTTTATTTGCAGAAGTGTAGGGTAAGGTTTTAAATGCTCAAATTTCTTTTATTCATTCAAGTATTAAAAATGCTACATTTCCAATACCAGAATGAATACATTCATTCACTGAATTATTCCTTCCCTCCACGTTCTCAATCATCTACTCATTCAACACATATTCATGAAATAACTGAAAGACGAATTATATGAAGAAGTGAGACAGTAAAAAAGTTATGAGGTAAGTATATTCCAAACAGAATGTACTGTCATAAAGACACTAAGGCAGATATTAGAAAATGAGTTTCAGAAAGATTAAGAAGTTCAGCTTCTACTGTAAAGAAGTGGGAAGTTTTATGTGAGGAACCCAGAGACTGAATGAGAGTCATGTTGTTATTGTTATGCACTGAGTCAGAACTGATCCACAGCTGACCCTCCACCAGGTTTTTAGAGGCTGTTAATTCCATGGGAGGAGACTGCCCATCCATCTCCTGCAGAGAAGCTGGTGGGATTGAACCACATGCCTTTGGGACTGCAGTGAAGACCACAGAGCTCCCCATATGAAGAAGTAAGATTATTTTAAAAAGCTATCAGGTAAATATATTTGAAATAGAACTTATACAAACGCTGAGGCAGTTATTAGAAGATAAGTTTCAGAAAGATTAAGGAAGTTCAGCTTCTGCTGCAAAGAAGTGAGAAAAGTTTTACATGAGGAACCCAGAGACTGAATGAGAGCCATAGTATACATAATTTTGTTGACTTGGTGAAGAGTACAAATTTATCCCTAAGTCATAAGGGATGAACCTATAAAGGTAATGAAGGAAGTAGCTCAAATTGCAATGAAGACATTGGCAAAAAGACAAGGCCCCAGAAACTGATGGAGTATCAACCAAGGTGCTTCACCAGACAAGTAGTCCTGGATGAGCACAGCAGTCCACATCAAAAAATTCCAAAGATTTAACTATTGAGTAATGTCTGAACTCTGTTGGATCATATTTTTGGGGGAATGAGAATAAACAGGACCTATTCAAATTTGTTGGCACACACTAGTGAGCAAGTCCAGGGCTGCATGTGTTTCCAGAAACACTTCAATTTCCAATTCATCAACCTCCAGGGCACTAAAATGTGCCAATATTTTCAGTGCAACTTAATTTCCTCCCCTACTAGCATTTGATCTTGATCACATGCTACCTCCTTAAATGGTTCAAGGCCCACCAATTCTTTTTGGTACAGTGACTCTATTTCATCTTTTGATGTTTCCTGTATCATTCAAGTTTCTTCCCATAGAATACTTCATAATAACAATTTGCATCTTGAAATCTGTTCTTTAGTTCTTTCAGCTTGAGAAATGACAGGCTGGCTTTTTACAATATCATTTTTCTTTTCTAAAAGCTAACAAGGCTTCTTTATGAAATGTGCATAAAGTTCAGCTGGATGAAAAAATTTCACTTAAGTAAATGTGATGATGATATACGACCTCAAGAGATGTCAGGTAGTCTCCAGATTTTTCTAAATTCTACAGTCTAGGTTGTTGTCCTTTACCATTAGTCCAGCCAGAAACAACTCATAGCTAACCCTCCAGCAGGTTTTCCCCAGTTAACCCTATGGAAGGAGAACACCATTTTTCTCCTACTGAGAAGCTGGTGGAATAGAACCATGTGCTTTTGCACTGGCAGCGTAACTCCTTATCACTAAGCCACCAGATTCAAATGAAACTAAAGTCTCGCCATCAAGTTAATTGACTTATAGAAACCTTATAAAACAGAGTAGAACTGCCCTATCAGGTTTCCAAGGCTGTAAATCTTTATACAGTAGTAGCCATCCACCCATTTCGTTCCAGTGAAGTGGCTGGTAATTCTTAACTGCCTACCTTTTGCTTTGCAGCCCAACACTTACTTCACTGCATTACTAGGCTGCTGAGTTTAGTTTGATCATCTGATTTCATCACTGTTGCTTCTGTGGATATTGATTATCCAGGAACTACAAAATAAACTCACCAAATACATTTAACGAGCTCCCTCCACATTACCTACATGTGATGTTAATTGAGTCAGTTCTGCCTGAAAGAAACCCCATGTACAACAGAACAAATGTTGGTTCAGCTCCATCTGCACAATCTGTTGTGGACACTTGTCATAGTTAATGGGTTAATAATCCATCCTATTAAAGAGCTTTCCTTTTTTGCTGATCTTTACTCTGCCAAGCATTATTCTTCTGGTAAACTATGGTATACTCATATATTCTTTGCAGACAACATAATTAATTCTTGCATAAGTTCTCTCTGATCTTCCTTACTACTTCTCCAGTTATCCCATGCATATAATGCAAAAACAACCAAGCAAAAACCCCACAACTAGTTGGCCCCAACTCATAGTTAGTCCTCCATCACCTCTGTAGAGGCTGAAATTGGATGCAAGGAGACTGTCCATCTTTCTAAACTGAAGAAGCTGGTAGATTAAAACTCTGTCTTTGGGTTGGCGGTATAATTCATTACCCAGAGCTCCCACGCATATGAGACAAATGAACATTCCTTGGGTCAAACTCACCCAAGTTTTCCAAGTGACACCTGCTTTTCTTTACTATGAGAACTGCTACAGATCTGACAAGTAAAGCAGATCATCTGATTTCATCACTGTTGCTTCTGTGGATATTGACTATGGATTCAAGAAGATGAAATCCTTGACAACTTTGATTTTTGCTCCATTTGTCATTATGTTGCTTACTGAACACCGAGATTTTCGTTTTACGTGAAGGTACAATCCAAACTGAAAACTGTAGTCTTTGTTCTTCATCAGTAAGTGCTTCAAGTTCTCTTACTTTTAACAAAACATGGTTGTGTCATCTGCATATCACAAGTTACATTCGTCTTCATACAAACTCTAGTTTTGCTCATTATAAAATCCTAGCAAGTATGGTGGAAAGATACAACCCTGACACACATCTTGTATGATTCTAAACCATACAGCATTCCCTTATTTCTTTCAAAATATTGCTTCATAGCCTGTGTACAGGTGTGATTTGAGCACAGTCAAGTGTCTGGAATGGAAATCTCATTCTTCATTATGTTAGAATTTATGATCCACATCATCAAATGCCAATGCAGTTAAAAACCCCACAAGTAAGTATCTGATATGTGCTTTTAGGTAAGACTTATCAGACAAACAACAGCAATGGCCTCTGGCTGAATCCAGCTTGAATATTTGATATATCCTTTTCAATGAACTACTTTAACCATTTGTGAATTATCTTCAACAAGATTTTACTAGTGTGGGATGGATACTAATGATATTTTCTAATCATTTCCACATTCTGTTGGATCATCTTTCTTTGGAAGGGTACACATACAGGTTTCTTCCAGCTGACTGGCCAACTAGCTGTGCTCCAAATTTGTCACAGACAAGTGAGTGCTTCCAGGGTTGTATATGTTGAAGTATTTTAAATGTTACTCTGTTAATATGTTCTGGAATCTCTTCAAATAACCATTTTCATCTTTTCTCTTTCCTTTTTTTTTTTTATGACTTCATGCTTTCTTCTCACCCTTTATCTTTGATATCCCACAAATCATCTGGAACAAGTCATCAGTGTTCTATATATCAAATCTATTCTTGAAATAGTTTTTAAAGTAGGATAAACTCAAGTTCGTATTTTAGCTCTAATGGACTTGTTTTCTATTTTTTACAGCTTCAATCTGAACTTGCCTAACGAGGCAAAGATGTTGATACTTCGTCACACATACTTTAAGTATGTTGGCAGGAAGCATCAGTCCTAAGAAAGAAATCATGACTGGCAAATCAGAGGATCCGCATACGAGAAGAAGAGTCTGTGCCAATGCTATTCATCACTGTTTTTCACCAAAGCCTTCAGAGCACCTTCAACTTCTTCCTTAGGTTCTTCATGGTATATCAACTCCTAAAATAGCTGATTGTCAACAGTGGTACAGTGACTGTATTTCTTCCATCTCTTTCTATTCCTAAGGTTATTCAATATTTTCCACAGTACTTCAGTATTGCAAGTTAAGGTTTGGATTTTTCCATTCAATTCAAGCAAAAGAAGTGCTACCTGCTCTTCTATTTTCTTTATTTCATTATAATACTGTCTTCCAGAGCTGTCCTTTAAAGTCTTTTTTTTTTAGCTCTTTGACTTCATCATTTCTTCCAGTTGCTTTAGCTATTCTATCAAGAGGAAGTTTTGTTTTCTCTTCCTATATCACTTTAATCTTTTCATTCTAGCCTATCTGTGTCATGAGCTTTTGTTTTCTTTCAAGAAACATTAGTGGTAGAGCAGGGCAAGAGGTGGGCCATTAACCAAATAGTCAGCAGTTTAAACCTGCCAAACTGCTCTCAACGGGAGAGAGATGAATCTCCTCCTGTAAAGATTTGCAGTCTCAGAAAACCTATATAGCACTCCTATTCTGTTCTAGAGGATCATTATGAATCAGAATCAACCGGAAACTGTTTTTTGCCTTATTTATACATGATGTCCTTGCTGTCATCTTACAACTTGTCTAAGCTTGATCATCTGTGTTCAATGCATCAAACTTACTCCTGAGACGGTTACACAGGTGAGACAGATAAAAGTACATTTTGATTCTTAAGGACTTTTTATTTTCTTCAATTTCTTGGAACTTGAGTAATTAATGGTCTTTCCCATAGAGGCCCCAGGTCGTATTCTGACTGACAATAAAAAGCTACTCCATCATCTCTTTCCACAAATATGGTTGATCTGTTTATTGCATATCCCATCAGCAAGGTTCATGTGTGTAACTGCCATTTTTGTTGGTGAAAAATGAGTATATGTAATGAATGAGTTAGCAGCCTTGCAAATTTCTGCCACGTGACTGCCAGCACTGTTTCTAGTGTCACCAACACTTATTTTCCAACTATTTCACACTTTCACATTCCAATCATTAATAATTATCAATGGATCCTGACTGCCAAGTTTGATCAATTTCAGACTATAAAAACTGGTAAAAATCTTTGGTCAGTGCAGAAATCTGATTAATAGTCTTTATTACCTGGCTGTCCCGTAGGCCTACAGATACTATCCTATTACTGATAGAGTTATATTCCAGAAGATATCCTGTAATGTTCTTTTTGACCAGCAATGTGGTCAAAATTCCTCTTCAATCTGTCATTTTCAGCATAACAGACCACATACATGCTTATCTGATTTAAAATGGTCAATATTTGTCCATTTCAGCTCATTAATGTCTAGAACTGGTTTTTTATGCCTTCTATTTTAATGTTTAACAAGGTTCCCTCTTCCTACATTCTTATTTTGTATATTCCAATTATTGATAAACATTTACAACTGTTTCTTCTCATGTCACGTCAGAAAATTAAGAACCTCCCCAGAACACTGACTGCATCCACACAATGTAGGTCAACTCTAATATGATTACTGTGGAGAATATGTGTATTTAAAATATTGGTACAGTCATTCATGGAGGACAGGTTTCAGCAGAACTTCCTGACTAAAAGAAGACAAAACAACCTGGCATCCTATTTCTAAAACCTGACAGTGAAATCCTTAAGACCAGAATAAGAACACTGTATAAAGCTAGAAAGGTACTCAAAAAGACTAGCCAAGAGCTGCTCCATTCCTGTGAATGCTTATTTGTTATATGCCAACTCTCTATTTTTAAAAATATCTAGCCTTTTTTGCATCCTTATTTTATCCTGTTCTAACATAAAACAATTTATATTATTTCTATTCATTACTCTTCTCAAATATATCTGGTCCTCTTATCTATCCCTACATTACAGCTGCTGGCTTGGTTCAGTTTATCATCTTTCCTGAACAACTACTTTAAGCCCATTAATTTCTTTACATCTAGTATGTTCCAACAACAAGAATAAAATTATCCTTACCAAGTGATTAACCTGCCTAAAAAACTTCAAAGTATACACGATGGCATGGAATAGAATGTAATAACATTCTAACTCCTAGAAATGACAAGTAGGGAACTTCCTAAGTGATGTCAACCATCCCTTCCCATTTATCTTACATTCAAGGTATGTATTTTCTTGAACTATACTTCACAACGTCTAAGTGGGCCCTTCTCTAAATCATCGGTTCTTCTGACTCAAAGCAGATGCTACTTCTTCTTAGATCTAGCTCTGAGACATTAGCAATTCTCCTCTCAAAGCTTTCAAATCACTTTGCACATGTTTCTGTTCTACTTATGTTGCACTGAAGCTATTTTCTCATATTACCTATCTTCTTTATTGATTCTAGAAAATAAGGACTATTTTATTATCTCCTAGATTCTTTTGAATACTTTCTACACTATCAGACAAAGAATATACTAAATTTTAAGTTCTTACTGAATGAAGGAATGCTTTCCTTGAGTGAAAAAATTAAAATACTAAATAAAATTGTACTAAATTCTAAATTCAACATATAACAATAGGAATTATCAATAGATACAAACAGTATTTTAAGCTTTCTAGTGGCAAGTAAAAGATTTATGATTTTCCAAAGCATTTATAATTTAAGGAATCAAAAACTGCTGCATTCACATGCAAGCAAGATTCTGCTGAAGATTATCCAAAAACGACTGGAACAGCACATCAACAGAGAAGTTCCAGATGTCCAGGCTGATTTAGAAGAGGCCATGGCACTGGGGATATTATAGCTATTATCAGATGGATCTTGGCTGAAAGCAGGGAATACCAGAGGAATGTCTGTCTATGTGTTTGTCTATGTCTAATGTCAATGTCAAGGAGGATAGAAGGAGAACTGATGCCTTTGAGCTGTGGTGCTGGAGAAGAGTACTGAGAATACCATGGACTGCTAGGAAAACAAATAGATTTGTCCTGGAGAGGGTTAAACCGGGTGGCTCCTTGGAGGTAAGGATTCTGAGGCTCCGTCTAACTTACTTCGGACATGTAGTGAGGAGAGACCGGTCCTTGGAGAGGGACATCATGCTTGGGAGGGTGGAGGGACGGCGCAGGAGAGGAAGGCCCTCTATGAGGTGGATTGATTCAGTGACTGGGATAATTGGGATGGGAGTGTCAGAGACAGTGCGATTGGCACAGGACAGAGCGGAGTTTAGGGCTGTTGTACATAGGGTCACTATGAGTCGCAGGCGACTCGACAGCACATAACAACAACAACAATGTCAATGTGCTTCATTGACTATGCAAAGGCATTTGACTGTGTGGTAAACCAGTATAAAATAAAAAAACTTATTTAAATTGGAAAAAACAAAAACAAAAAACTGCTGCATTACATAACAGTATCTAATTACTGCTATATTTAGGGAAGTATTTTCACAGCAAAATTTTAATAAAATCTTTCTGATAATGCTAAGAGCAAAGGAATCAATTACTAATAGGTCTACACAGCCACCTTATTTTTTATATAGCTTTCAGACAGCTGTCATTTACTTAAAAATGACTTACCCGTACTGTGGTCCTCCTGTTTTAATGTCTCCTATAGTGACATGAACATCATCCTCATCATCATCACTGTCACTGTCACTATCATCTTCAGTCTCAGTCACTTTCTAAAGCAACATAAACATTTATTATATTTCTTATATAGTTCAATCTACCACCAAGTATTAGTAATTGAAATATAGTCAGTCTGATTTTTTGAGATAAAAAATATTAGACAAAGAACCTATTTATAACTTTGATATATAAATAATAAAAAGTGTTAAGAACATGAATAAAGTAACACCACTTCTTAGTGTCACCTTTACCAAATTAGCATCTTAGGTATTTTTTTCTTTTTTATTTAACCACGTACAGGTTTCTAAAAAACACCTGAAGAAGGATAAATTTATACTAAGTAAATGAAAAATATACAAAAAGGGAAATTACTTTTAAGATTCATGATTAACAGCATCAAGTAGTAAAGAGTTGTCCAATTACTCCTAGCTTCATTCACACCTTCAAGTGGCCTTGAATGTCAATGATTTAGAGTTATTTCTGGATGCACAAAAGTTAGGTTGGCTCAACCTTTATTTTTACGCCAAGGTCAATTTTGTCCTTAGTCACACAATCATAAAGAAATACATTACCTAGGCAAAATACTTTTTTTTAAGGTCAAGTCTATAGAATAACTATTTTTAAGGATTAAGATAAAACTAATATTTTTATCCAATATAACCTCACTTGTTATAGGCATGGGGTCAGGACTGTATTTACATTTTTTAAACTATGACATTATGACTTATAGTTGCTTAAAACCACGACATTCAAAGTTACTCATGGGATTCAACATTCACTTACAAAATCAAGCTATGTTCTAACCACTATGACCATTCAGTTCGTTGAATCTCTCCCCACTCCTCTCCATAATAGTCCCTACACACGCTTTTGATAGCATCAGATAAGAGAAAAGATATTAAGAGAGAGGGCAAGATCACACAGGCTACAGAAGGTCATATTAAAATTTGGGGTTGTTCCTACATGAGCTGGGAAACTACTATTGATAAAAAATTTTAAAGAGGAAAATAACCAGATTTCAAAGCCTTATGTTACCGGTTTTGGTACACCATTTTCAGCAGTTTCCTCTTCAACTGCAGATGGAGGATTTGCACTATAAACGAAGAAAATGCATATCAGGCATTACTTTTCAAGAGCACAGATACCTTACGCTAGTATCTTTAAACTGTATCTACTACAAGACTGTTTTCTCTGAATGGTAAGGCAAAATGTGCATTTCACCTTCTGTTGAATAAAACAAGTATCAATCATTTCAAAGTAGAATTATGTGTTAACAACGTATAATCTGACAGTGGGCTGGGTTGGTTTTTTTTATCATTTTCAACTATGCAGCACATTTACTCAACAATACTGCTGTCACATGCCATCAGGTCGGCTCTGATTCACAACTCATTATACAGCAGAAGGAAACTCACCAGATCCTGTCCCATCCTCACTACCTCTGCTTTGTCTATGATTATAGTCACTGTGTCAACTCATCTCCTTGACGATCTTCAACATTACTCTATTGGAATTATCCTAAATATTTTTCAATTCACTACAATAAGTGCAAATTTAACTGCCCATGTAAGACAATCTACCAAGCTCCAACAAGGTATGACAGATTTCTCTAACCCAAAAGACTACTTTTAGGAATGTTATTCACAATTAGCATTAATTAAACTGTTAAAAACATGGAAATTATATACTTTTCCAGGAAAATGTTTAACTTTTTTTCCATGACCTAAAATAAATTCAATGAGCTGGGCCACTTCAGTAGACAGTGTCACAGACGACAGCCACAGATAGGCAAGGGAGTAGAGAGGAAGCTCCCATTCACTCGCTTTAAGTGTGGATCTGAAGGACACTTGGCCAAGGTGGCCCACATCAGGTCCTCGTGGCAGACAGGACTGACAGGCCCCAGCTCCCAGCTGGAAACAAAGGAGGACCCTCCCAGAAGAGCCGTGGATGAGCAATAACATTACTGGTAAGTATATTCATTTTCTCCTGGACACAGAGCCTACTAATTGGTCCTAAAAGCCTTCTGATTCTGAGGTCCCAACTCTTCTCACTATCTCTTAGTTGTTGGAATGGACGGAAAACCTCATAAGCAGCCCAGTGGTAGATGGAATTTGCTCCAGAATTAAGAAGCGTAAATGACATAGCTGAGCCTCTACATCTTGTGGTTCCTAACCTGTACACTATAATAGACAAAGTGCTAGTCTATAGGCCTTTTATTTTAAGAACCACCTTCCCTCTGTAACTTGATTTGTGCCACTACTAGAACCTCTACTCGGAATATTATTCCTTGTTAATTTTTGACTCATGTACTTTTAACTTCTTAGTTAAATTTGTGTCTTCTAGGTTGTAACACCTCCATGATACATATTCAAGGATATGAACATGTATGGCTAAGCACAATTAATAACAGTGCATCTAAATTCCAAAATCAATCTCCATAATAGTCTATGTGTTTCCTACTGCCAAAGAGGCCCTTTAGAGTAGTGGGAGAAGATCTTCACCCTGAAACCCACAGCGTCCCTTTTCAGCAGGAAGTGGCTAAGAGAATACGCCATCCCCTTTTCCTTGTGAATCAGGGTGAAGTCTCTCTCAGGGAGGAGTGATAGGGAATGGCAAAGGACACACTGACAAAGGAGATTAATCAGAACTGGCTTTGACAAGCACTGTGGCAACTGGACAATTAAAACAGACATTCGGGGCGGGGGGAGAACAACAAACTGGGGAGGAGGGTAGAGAAAACAGTGCAACAATGAATGAATGAGAACCCAAAATCTCTGTAAATGTCCTTTAAAACTAATAAAATTTAATAATAATTAAAAAAAAATAAATTCAATGGTTCTGCACTGAGTTTTGGACAGTGATATTCTGGTAAAGTAGAAGGCCTTTTTTCAATAAAATAGATTAAGAAGTGAAAAATATCCAATACAGTAAAAAAGCCTTGGGAATAATAAGATTAATATGAAAAATATTATTTCATTTAAAATGTATATATTTTAGCACTTTGATACTTGGGACCCAGTGCTTTAGGTATTCAAAATTATTAATGATAATTTTTTTTTTAAAATAAAAAAAAGGTTGGCAAGCCAGTATTTAAAAATACAAGAATTCATAATTAAAATCATTAGTATTCCAACTCTAACAATGATTCTGTGTGACTAGTTGAAATTGTTGCTCTTTGAGCCAACTTATAGCTGACCCTCCAGCAAGTATTTAGAAGCAGGATATCCCACAAGAGAAGAATGACCATCTTTCTCCCCCAAGGAGCAGCTGGTGGATTCCAACTACATCCCTTGTATTGGCAGTGCAATGTCTTAACAGTAAGGCCAACAGAGCTCTCAAGCTGAAACCAGGATTGTAAGTAAGGCCAACCACCTGCTTTTGCCCAAGTCTCATCATGATATAGCAACATTAAGAATAAAATGTTCTACTTTTTGTCAGCTCAACAGAGAAGTTTCACAACTAAATTACTACATCAGATGGTATAAACTGGGCAGGAAAAAAATCTTGCAATGGAAAAAGAGAGCATTTTCAAATGAGGAAGACCGCTCTGATTTCAGCTCCTTCTATTTACACTTCTCACTTCCCTCCATCTACTTTTTCTCTTTATAAAATATAATTCAGAGTGCTACTGATCATGCATAGATTTGGCAGATATTTCAACATGAATGAGTATTTGTATGTCCTGCAAATACATAAACATATACTGTAGAGTCAACTGGAAGATACCCAATCTTCTTAACCATAATCAACTATCCCGAAGGAATGAGGTCAGAGGCCTCAAGACCAAGGGGAGGGGGGGCAGGTAGGGGATGGAGGAAGACAGGACAGCAAGATCAATCAGCCTAACAAAATGTATTGCTCTACATCCTATTTGGGTGAGCAATGTCTGTGGACATAAAAGTTTGCAAGCAGTCAGCTTTAACTATTACTATTTTTGTTTTCCTGTCTTAGGCAAAAAAAGTAAGGAAAATCGAAGATATATGTAAATAATTTGTTCAAAGCCCCAATAACCTTGCAAACCTCAATTTCCACAACCCGGAAGCCAGAACTAGATGGAGCCTAGTTACCTCTATTAATCACTTTAAAAGTGATCACATTAGAGGATCTTGGTTAGAGTGGAAGATAAATGCAAAGTCACAATAATGACCAAGTTTACTGGTCTCAGAGAAACTGATAGAAACTCCCAAGAATGTGGTCTTTAGCCGCCTTCTAAGTCTGGAACTGAATCTACTCTAGTGGCACAACTTAAAACCAAATAGATAAACCAGTAAGGCAAGCAATACCATCACAAAAATACTCATTGGCAAAATCAACACAACATCACAAAGTCATCAACTGACTAGGTATAAAGTTCAGAAAGAGGGAAGGATGAATGAAAACAAGAACCAGAGAGATACCGAGAAATCTGATAAAATGTGGAGACTGCAATCAATGTCATAAATAAAAATGAATAAAAGGTTGAATGGAATGTCAATCTGCTAAATTAACTCAATGCACAACCTTGTACCATTCCACATATACAGATACGCACACACAGAATTTTTTTTAAAAAGCACTGGCCATCAAGTAAATTACAATTCATAGTGACCCTCCATCAAGTCTCCAAGGCTGTAAATATTAATGGGAGTAGACCATCTAACTTAGAGCAGCTTGTGATCAACTGGTAGTTCTGAACCATTCAATCTTACAGTTAGCAGTAAAACATACCACTAGGGCTCCCCACTGCTGCCACACTATTAATATACATATTTATAAATTTTATATAATTACAATAATTATTAGCTCTTATAGCTTAGTGGTAAAGAGTCATGCTGCAAACCCAAAGGCAGAGTTCCAATCTACCAGTTGATCTCCTCCCAAATGATTTACTGCCTCTGAAAATCCCACTGAAGGGCACGCTATGAGTCAGTTCCAAGTCAATGGAACCTAACAACAGATATACTAACACAATTCACCCACTGAAAGTTTTTAACAGCTTTTACTAAACTATCTGAACTACCAAATTTCAAAACATTTTCACCATCTTCTCAACCCCTCAAAACACACATCAAAACCTTTATATACTTTAGTTACTCCCCATTTCTCTCTTCTTGAAACCCTGGTACTATCATACTCTCTCTCTCTGGAATTCCCTATTCTATTTCATACACATGCAATCATACACTATGTGGTCTTTTGCATGACCTCTTGGAAGGTTTTCAAGGTTTGTTCATGTCACAGTATGTGTCAGTACTTCATTTCTTTTCACTGCCAAATAGTTTTTAATTATATGGCTATACCACATTTTGTTCAGCCATCAGTTGAATAGTTGGGTTGTTTCCATTTTCTTCCTATTAAGAATGATAATGATGTGACCATTTGTATGAAAGGTTTTGTTTTTTAGATATATGTTTTCATTTCTCTAGCCAAACCTCTACCTTTTTTTATTTTGACTGACTTCCAATCTGGGCTCTACCTCTAATACTATAGTTACCCATGTTACTCTATTGTTCATAATGTTTTCAGAGGTTCCTGTTTCAGAAGTAGATGGCCAACCATGTTTCCTAGTCTATCTTAATCTGGGAGTTCTGCTGAAACCTGCCCACCATGGGTGACCCTTCTGGCATTTTGACATACTGATGGTATAGTTTCCAGCAGCACAGCAACCCACAAGTTACCCTAGTACAGCACACTTGACAAATGCTGTACTAATAAGAGCCAATGATAAAAATATGGAACACTTCACTAGAGCTTCCCAATCATACAGAGAGGATCCATATTCTAACAGATTAGGTCATTTTTTTTTTATTTTTAGTAACTCTATACCATATTGAAATTACAACAAAAGCAAAATGGTAATAAGTTATCTCTCTCTCACACAAACACACAGAGAACTGACTCATAGCTAACCCTCCACTAGGTTTCCAAGCCTATACATGGCATTGAAAGACTGCCTATCTTTCTCAAAAGAAGCAGCTAATGGATTAGAACTACAAGAGGCCTGACCTTTGGGTTAGCAGCACAACTCCGTACAGACTATGTCAGAGTTCCCTGTCAATCACAAAAGCTGTAATCTTTTTGTTTCCTATAACTTTTTAAAATTTATATACATAGTCTCTCTTACTAGTTATGCTTTATCACTGTTGTGAGCTGCCACTGAGCTGATGTAAGATAAAGCTGTTTCAGTTACTTAAGGCTATACAACCTTTCAGAATTAGACCATTAGGCCTCTTTTCAGAAACACTTCTGGATGGGTTCAAAACATAAAACTTATTTTATTTATTATTATTATTATTATTATTATATTATTAATTTTAATGAAAATATACAGAGACTTTGGATTTCCATTCATTCATTGTTGCACATTTCTCCCTACCCACCCTTCCCCCCGCCACCCAGTTCATTCTGCTCACTGAAAAGTAAAAGAAAAATCCTTTCATTGTTATACAGTCCCTCCCTCCAAGTCCACTCCACTATGCGGCCTTCGTTCTGGACTCATGTCATGACAATAATACCTAATCATATATACCTTTTAAACTCTCTCATCTGTTTCAATGCAGTATACATTATTTATCCCATCTTTCTCGGTCTCCCCTCCAACTCCTATATCAGTCCCATTTTACAACAGTGGTGCGATGCAGTATTTGTCCTACCATAAACCTTTCTAATAATCAAATACTGAACGTTTGTACCACCCAGAGAATCACACAGTGTACAGCACAGAGCTCATGAAGAATAAACAGTTACTTACTAGTAAAAAGTTACAAACCTGAACTTCAAAACTTTGTCCCCCTAAGCGGCTCATCAATAAAAGTGGTATAAGATTAGGCATTAAAATAAAAATAAATTCTTAAGGAATCAACATTCTCCAAACTTAAGTCAAAATATTATAATCAAGCCAACAATTGAAAGCAAATCATTCTGATGATTTCTTAATAGAACACCCTGCATGCTGTATCCACTAAAATATCCATGGGACATTCACTAACCTGGGAGTTTCTTCTTCTGGTCTCTCAACTTCATTTTCATCTACCAAAAAAAAAAGAAAGTAATAAAATAAAATCATTAAGAAACCATTTTAAAGAAACTAGCATTATGAAAGCAGAAGTGACCATCACAAGCACTAACCTAGGTCCTTTGTCAAATCAGTGGGCACATGCACGTCCCATGGGCCTATAAGCATATCCAAAGTTAGATCACCTTATAATTGCTTAACATACAAGTTTTATAGGGGAAAAAATATCTTATGTCTCTAAAAACAAGATGTGCCTAAGACGTCTAGATATTTGCAAAAGAAACCTTATACATTCACATTAAAAACTATCAGGTTACATAGCTACATCTTAGGACCGAATTATTTTACAGTTCTATCAAGGTCCTAAAGGAAGGAGCAGCAGGGTCCACAAAGGTGCACTTTTAATTGCACACTTCTACTCAGTAACATAAATTTGGGGCAAGAAATAAATAAGTTTCAAATCTGGTGTCAATGCAGAACATTCGCAAGAAACCACAACTTGTAGAAAGTTAAATATCACATGTCAAGTTCCTTTGACTTGGGGAAGCAACAGATGCACGAAATTTGCGAAAAAGAAATACGTGCCATGATACTCAAGACGTTTACCATAGGGGACTTGAAGTACTTCAATGAAATGGCTAAAAGAGCAAGCTCTTAAAAATGGAATACTTCACTTAATACAGGGTGTTTTAAGTCATAAAACGTATTCCATCTCTCTTTTTTAATTCTTTTTAAAGCACAACGTTCTGATAAGGAAATACTCTTGCAGGTGCATTGCATACAAACTGCAATTCTGACCATTAAGAAACAAGGCCTTGTTGTTGCCGCGTTAACTTTATTCGGCTATTACTACAGGAGGACTTCCTTGAAAAGGGGACAGGAATGGGACCCTACAACAGAGGGGCCAAAAGGGATGTCAGTACACCTTAGAATCGATACCAAAAGCTGGTGGCCGGGCAGCCCCGGCGGAGGACCGGCGGGGCACAGACCCCGACCCCGTGGCCGGCGGCGAGGGGCTCCGATCCCGCGGCGGCGGCGGTGGGCGCGCGCTGGGGGCGTGGTGGAGGCCAGGGAAGACCGTGGCGGGGGAGGGGAGGCGCACACCACGCTCGGCCTAAATCAGGCCCGGGCCAGCGGCCTGAGCGAGGGACCCGGGACACCGGCCGTCCCCGAGCCGGGACAAAAATAGGCTTGAGAGAACCCCGGAGAAAGAGACAGGGACAGGAAGTTCCGTACCGCCATAAAGCCACTCTTCCTCCTCATCCCCTCCGGTCCCGCCGCTCAGCTCCGATACTAGGCGCTCGACCTCACCGGCCGACATGGCCGCCCCTAGCACAACTTAAAGGCGGCGATCAACAGCCCCCTCAAACCCTTTCCCCAGCCTCGCTGCCCGAAGGCGCGCGAGTGAGGAGGTTGGGGGTGCACGAAACCGGCAGCAAGAGAATGAAGAAAGCGCGCGACTGAAAATTAGAGAAGATTCCGGAGGCGGCAAACATGAAGTCTCCAGCCTAGGGCGCACTGCGCACGCGCAACAGAACGCGAGCGGCGCGGCGTCGCTAGATAGCTCCGCTTCCGCGGCGTCCTTCACCTGGGCCTGCTTGCGCATGCGCCGTGGAGCTAACCCCGCCCCTATGGGGATCCGTCAGAACATTTGATCGTCGCTTTCCTGTCTCCTCCGTCGGCTAGAGTTCTCCCCCAACCTATATGCTAATAGTCAGTGTTACGTTTACTGTGGCGTTCACCTTTGTTCCTCTCTGAGCTTGATGCTTTTTCTTCCTCATCCTTTTTTTTTTTTTTTTTACTCTTCATAAAGACATATCATTGTTCTTTACAAATTGTATCAGTTTTGTTAGAAAATTGGTACTCATCACTCTTGTTTCTCGTTGTTGCTATGTACGATGATCCTCCAGCGGGATTTCAGAGGCAATAAATTACACAGGAGGAAATTACCCATATTTCTCCCGTGAAGCAGCTAATGGATTCGAACCATGCCTTCGGGTTGGCAGCGCTGATACTTTCCACTGGGCTCTTAGTTTCTCATGAGAAAAGAAATAATTGCCCACTATTGGGGGGATATTACTACAGCATACAAAGGCAAATGGTAGTAATGAATAATACATTATCCTTCTTAAATACACAACAGCATGTTCTGTGACTCATAGTGACCCTATGAACAACAAATGTGAGCTTTGCCCTATAGTGCACCAGCCTTTTGATCTCTGATATGCTCAAATCCATTGTTATACTCACTGCAACAATGAGTTGAAGGTCTTCCTCTCTTTGGCCTTCCACCTCTCCAGCATGGTATCTTTTTCTGAGGACTGGCCCCTCCTGCTGTTGTTATTAGAAGCCTTCAAGTCAACTGTAACTCATGTTGTGGTTAGGTGCAATCGATTGCAGTACTCTTACAGGGACCATATCAACAATAACCCTGAACCCTGTCATATACTGTGCTATCCTTACCATTCTAACGTACTTGAGACCATTGCTACAGTCACTGTATCAATCCATTTCTTTGAGAATCTCCCTGTCCTTCACTGAAGCTCCACCCTTCCCAGCATGATGTCCTTTCCAAGGAATAGCCTCTCCTAGTAACATGCTATCCTCTAAGGACCACTCAGGTTGCACCCTCTCCAAGATATATCTGTTCTTTTAGCAATCCATGGGATATTCAGTACTCTTCTCCATTACCACACCTCAAAGGCATTCATTCTTCTGTCTCAGATGCAAAACAAATGATTGAGAAGATCATGGCAAGAAATCAGGCATACATTCATCTTCAAACTGACATCATTGCTCCTCAGTAACCTGAAGAGGTCTTTAACAGCTGACTTTCCCAATACATCTCCTGATCTCCTACATGCTGATACTAAGTGTGTTGATTGTGGATCCAAGCAAGATGAAACCATTGACAATTTCAGTCTTTTCTCCATCTATCACAATGTTGCTTATTGGATCAGTGGTGATGAATTTTCTCTTCTTCATGTTAAGATCCAATCCATATTGAAGGCTGTAGTCCTTGATCTGCAGCAAGTGTTTCAACTCTTCATCTCTTTCAGCAGGCAAGGCTTTGTCATCTGCATAACACAGATTGTTGGTGTATGTGCTTCTATCCTGATGCCACATTCTTCTTCTTAGAGTCCAGCTTCTCAAATTATTTATTCAGCATTGTTGTTGTTGTTGTTATGTGCCATCGAGTCATTTGCGACTCATAGCGACCCTATGCACGACAGCCCTAAACCCTGCTCTATCCTTCGCCAACTGCACTGCCTCTGACACACC
>NW_006399970.1:4916392-4917854 GCF_000299155.1 Elephantulus edwardii
GATAATCTTCAGTAGAATCTTGCTTGCATGTGAAATCAATGACACTGTTCTGTAGTGTCCACACTCAGTTGGGTCACCTTTCTTTGGAATGGGAACAATTATTCAGCATACAGATTGAATATGTATAAAGGATACAACTTTTCCTGATTTTAAATAATGTGTTGCCTTGACTTATTATGACCCTGTAACTACGAGTGAAGTCAATATAGCTCATGTTGCTGTTGTTGGGTGCCATCGAGTCGTAGACAACTCATAGCGACCCTATGAATAGAGCTCATAGTGACCATATAAAGAACAGATCTGAATCTTGCCCTAATCCTGCACCATGCTTACAATTTTTGACGTGCTCAACCCCATTGAGCATCACTGGCTCAGTGAATCACTTTGAAGGTCTTCATCTTTTTCTTGGATTTTCCACTCTTCCCTATGGTGATGTCTTTTTTCAAGGTCTGGCCACTCCTATTAACATGTCCAAAGTAGGTGAGACTGAGTTTCATCATACTAGTAGAAGAAAGATGTACAATTCCTTTCCATAAAGATTTACAGCTTCGGAAATCTGATGGAGTTGGAATGACAGTTTGGTTAGGATTGGCAAATAAATGATGGCTGCTTTGAGTCAATCCAACTTGTTGCCTTTGAGTCTGAACCAACTCATACCACCTCCTCCAGTGGGTTTTCAGAGACTATAAATCAAAGGAGGGGAGATTGCTCATCGTTCTCCCAAAGACTACTTGATTTGTTATTGTCTGTGGGAGAAAGATGGGTAATCTCCTACTCTGTGATTAAGTGGGGATGTGCAAATCACATTTTTAAAAAGCAAATATGATGATTATAAATATGTAATTAACAGAAATTCATTTTACTCCATCATTACATTTTAGAAAAAGAAATGGCTTCTTCTTTAATTCTTTTACTGATTTACCTAGTCTCCCAATGTCATTTCATCCAATTCCATGCATTCTTAAAAAAAATATTTTTATTGGTTAACTTACAAAGTTCTTATACATTATTTTTCCACACAGAATCTTTCCCATTTCCTTGACCCACCCCTCCCTCTACCCATCAAATTGTGAGACCCTATGATTACTCCCCACCTATCTTCACCCTTCTGCTCCTTCCCTATCCCCCATCCTCATATACATTTTTCTCCTTATCAATCTATGTCTACAATAATGGCCTTATCCATTTTTTGTGTGCTTATGCTACCAACTCCCACATTTCTTTCTTCAATCTTGCCTTCTCCCTGAGTTCAGGCAAGCTAGTCATATTGGTATTCCTTTCTTGATTATTTAAAAACTCAGTGACAGAAATGGAGCTGGAGAGAGAATGATCAAATTTTGCACAATCAATGACTTATTCATAGCAAATACATTTTTAAAGAGACATAAAAGCAGGTTATATACCTGCATTTCACCTGATGGTATGCATAGGAATCAGATCGATTACATCTGTGGAAGGAATC
>NW_006399970.1:4922209-4922807 GCF_000299155.1 Elephantulus edwardii
ATTCAGATGGCCAACAAGTACATGAAGAAATGTTCAAAATCCCTAGCTCTACGAGAGATGCAAATTAAAACAACTATGAGATACCATCTCAGCCCAGTCAGAATTGCAAAATTTAACAGAACAGCAAGCAATAAATGCTGGCGAGGTTGTGGAGAGACTCCTTATTCACTGTTGGTGGGAGTGTACAATGGTGCAACCACTGTGGAAGGTAGTATGGCGCATTCTCAAAAAGTTGCAAACAGAGATACCATTTGACCCAGCAATTCCACTACTGGGAACATACCCCAAATAAACCATAACTGACATCCAAGCAGATATATGCACACCCATCTTTATTGCAGCTTTGTTCACAATATCAAGGAGTTGGAAACAACCTAAGTGCCTATCAACAAATGAATGAATAGAGAAGCTGTCATATATTCACACAATAGAATACTATGCTGCTTTGAAAAACAAGGAACTCATGCAATATTATTCAAAATGGGTAACTCTAGAGGACATTCTGCTGAGTGAAGTATCTCAGTCACAAAAGGACAAATATTGCATGGTGCCACTGTTGTAAAACAGGACTGACCTTGGGGTTGGGGAGAGACTGAGA
>NW_006399970.1:4923107-4932410 GCF_000299155.1 Elephantulus edwardii
AAAAAAAGACAAATTGCATCGGGAAAATCTGCTTTCAGGGATCTCCGCAGAGTTGCTAAAAAGCAACAATGTCATTCTAGAGACTAAGGTGCACCTGATCCAGGCCATGGTCTTCACAATTACTTAGTATACATCAAAGAACTGGAAAATGAGTAATGGTGACAGAAGAATCAATGCCTTTGTATTGTATTCCTGAAAAGGGGCATTGAACATACTATGGACAACCAAGAGGACAAGCAGGTCTGTCCTGGAGAGGGCGAATCCAAGTTGTTCATTGGAGGCAAGGATTCTGAAGCTCTGTCTTACATACTTTGGGCATGTTGCCAGGAGGGACTATTCCTTGGAGAGGGACATCATGCTTTGAAGGGTAGAGAGACAACGAGGGAGAGGGAGACTATGGATGTAATGAAATGACACAGTAACAGGGGTAATGGAGGTAGGTGTGCTGGAGGCAGTGAGATTTGCTCTGGATGGGGCAGAGTTCAGAGTTATTGTGCATACGATGGCTATGAGTCACAGGCAACTCAAAGACATAACAACAGCATTATTAACTACATTTAACCATCATCCTATTATTATATGGATGCTGGAGATGACATTCTTATTTCTCTGGTACTTGTTGGGGAAGAGTATTGAATATACCATAGACTTCCAAACAAATCTTTCTCTGAGAAAGCTCAACCAGGCTCCTTAAAGACAAAGATGACAAAACAAGGACTTATAAACTTTGGACATGTTATCAGAAGGGTCCAGTAATGGGTGGGGGAGGGAATCTCATACTGGGAGCCATAGATGATCAGAAAAAGAGAGAAAGATTCTCAATGAAATGGATTGACACAGTATCTACAACAATGAGCTTGAACATGAGAGAGATTGAGACAGTGGTCCTGGATAGGGCACGCTTCTGACCTGTTGTTCACAGGATCTCTATAGTTGACTTGATGTAACCTAACAATAACTAGGACTATTACAAGTCATTATGGTGACCTTTTTGTCCTGTGGAAGTCCTCATATGATCAATGATTAGCACCTCTAACCTTCCTTCTTCCCTTCCTGCCGCCATTTTACAAATTATTCCCTCCATGACTCGTGCACTATAATAAGCATTTCACACATACTATTTACCTCACGTGTGTTTTTTTTCTTCTCCAAGAGCCTAATTATTAATCAGTCTTCTCTCATTATACTTTAGGACTCCACATCCACAGGCACTCCAGTTATTATATCCTAAAGATATTTCCTCCTTGAATTTTAGTGACTAGCCACTTTTCTTTGTTCTTAATTTGGAGTCAGAGAATATATAGGAAATAACTTGCTCAACATTTTTCAAGCTGAAAGAACTGAAAATCAAATTTAAGCCTCAAGTTGCAATATGGAGTCATGTCATGAGCACAATCTTCTATGATATAAGAATCAAGAAAAGAAGATGGAAGGAATACACAGAATCACTTATCAAATAGAATTGGTCAACACTGAAAATTTTCAGGAAGCACCATATGAACAAGAGTCAATAATAACAAAGGACGTAGTTTCAAACTACCCTGAAGACAGTGGCAAAAAATAAGGCCCCAGAATAGATGTGATAGCGATTGACATGTTTTAATTAACAGATGCAACCCTGTATATGCTCCCCATTCTAAACCAGGAAATTTGGAGGACTCCTGCCTACCTAACTGACTAGAAGAGATCCATATTTGTTCCCATTCCCAAGAAAGGTGATATAACAGAAGGTAGATATTGAATAATAACATTAATATCACATGCAAACAAAACATGCTGAAGATGATCCAAAGATGGCTGGATCAGCACATTGACAAGGAATTGTTAGAAGTTCAAATGGGGTTTTAAAAAGGCCATCATAGCACTAGGGATATTATTACTGATGTCCTGGCTAAAAGAAGAGAATATCTGTGTTGTGTTAACTATGCAAATGTATTTGACTGTATGTATAATAAACTATGGTTAACATTGAGAAGAATGAGAGTCCCAGAACACCTAACAGTGCTCATATGAAATCTATACCTAGACTATGAAGCTATTGTCTGAATGGAAGAAGGGAACACTATATGTTTTTAAATGAGTTAGAGTATGCATCAGGTTTGTATCCTTTCTCCAGACCTGCCGAATCTGTATAATGAACCAATAGTTCATGAAGCTGGGTTCTGTGAGGAAGAATGTGGCATCAGGATAGGAGGAAGACTCACCAACAACTTCCATTATGCACATGATACAACCTTGCTTGCTTAAAGTGAGGATGACCTACTTGCTGCGTAAGATCAAAGGCTATAGCCTTCAATATGTATTACATATCAACATCAAGAAAACATAGGTTCTTACCAATGAGGAAACATCATAATAGATGGAGTTGTTATTGTTGTTGTTGTTGATTACCTTTGAGTTGAACATGACTCATAGCAACTTTATGAACAAAAGGCTCATAGCAACCCTATGAAAAGAAGACCCTCAGCCCCTCTACAACCATCACCATTTATTAAAGTTCATAGAGTTTCCAGAGGCATGTTAATTAGCAAGTGGACTGAAATTGTCAAGAATGTCACCTTACTTGGATTCACAATCAATAGCCAGTATCAGTACTAGCAGTCATGAAATAAGGAGATATTCTGCTAGGAGAATAAACAAGTTCGTCCTGGAGAGGGTGAAGCCAGGCTACTCCTTGGAGGCAAGGATTCTGAAGCTCTGTCAGACATACTTTGGACATGTTACTAGGCGGATCAGTCCTTGGAGAGGGACATCATGCTTGGGAGGGTGGAGGGACAGCACAGGAGAGGAAGACCCTCGATGAGGTGAACTGATTCAGTCACTGGGGTAATAGGGATAAGCATGCTAGAGACAATAAGATTGTCAAGGGATAGAGCAGGGTTTAGGGCTGCTGTGCATAGAGCTGTTATGAGTTGCAGGTGACTCTATGGAACATAACAACAACAACATTGCAAGCCCACTGTCAAGGACCTTTTCAAAATACTGAAGAGCAATAATATTAGTTTGAAGACTAAGGTGTGCCTGATTCAGGTCATGGCCTTTTGAATTACATGCTATGCATCTGAGAGCTGGAAAATGAATAAGGACAACAGAAAAAGAATCAATGACTTTAAGTTGTGGTGTTGGAAAAGAGTGCTGAATACTCCATGTAATGCCAAAAGAATAAACAGATAAGTCTTGGAAAAGGCACAACTAGAGTGCTCTTTGCAGTCAAGGATAGCAAAGCTTTATCTTTCATACTTTGGGTATGTTTCTAGAAGAGGCTATTCCTTGGAATTAATATCATGCTTGAAAAGATGGACGGTCAACAAAAGAAAGGAATACCCCCAAAGAGATGGATTGGCCCAGAACTGCAGCAATGTGCTCAAGTGTGTCAGAGATGATGGTGACGGCACAGGGTAGGACAGAGTTCAGATCTGTTGTTCATAGGGTTGCTTTGGGTAGTTCTCAACTCAATGGCACCCAACAACAACATCCTGTATTATGGAGACATTTTTATTATTCCCTTTCCTCTTTTGTCTTTTCTAGAATTCTCACTACTTCATTGCTTTCAAGTTGGAACCAATTCATAGGTGACCCTTCAGCAGGTTTTCTAAGGCTATAAATTGCACGGGAGGAGATCCTTCTCCCTTAAAATGAATAGTGGATTTGAACTACTTGCCTTTGGGTTGTCACTGCAGCTTCATGCTTATTGGGCCACCAATGCTCTACAACTTATAGTGACATTGTGAACAAGAGATGTGAACCCTGTCCTATCCTGTGCCATCCTCACAATCTCTGACACACTGAAATCCATTGCCGCAGTCACAATGTCAATTTATCTGGTTGAGGGTTGTCTTCTCCTTCACTATCTCTCCACCTTCCCAAGCATGATGTCCTATCTCCAAGGAATTACCTCTCCTAGTAACATGATCAGAGTATGTGAGACGAAGCTTTCTTATTTTTGCCTCCAAGAAGCATTCTTGTTGCACCATCTCCAAGACACGCCTATTTGTTCTTTTGACAGTCCATGGAATATTTATCATCCTTCTCTTAACTGAACTGGGAAAGTTTATATGCTCTTTCCAAATCATTGAGAAATAACGATGTCAGTTTGAGGACTAAGATGCACCTGGTTCAACCCACAGTCTTTTCAGTCACTTGTTATGCATCTGAGATCTGGACAATGAATAAGGATGACAGAAGAATTGCTGCATTTGAATTGTGCCACTGGAGATGAGTACTGAATATCTGCCACTGTCTGTTCGCCTGATGAGGGTAAGTATGATGGAGATACACCATTCTGGGAGAGGATCAGAGAGTCAATCCAGCTCAATTTTATTGGAGTCTGATGTACACTTACATAAACAGGAAGACAGGATAGGGTGGGCTTACAGACCTGAGACATGTGAATTGGTTAGGAGAACCTCAGCCTCATGCAGAGCACTCCCAGCTCAACAGAGTTGGCAGCTGTCTTCCCAGGTGGTGAGCTTTCTCAAGCTGGTACAGCCAAACACAGGGGAGTTTTCTCTATCCCGTATTAAAGACCTTTAGGGGGCTTTCACTTATCTGGAGCTTAGATGATCTGTCCTGGCCAGAGACCCTCCCTTCCTCCCCAACATTCTGCAACAAATATCCTCCAGTGTTTAGGAGATACTGTCAGGAAGCTTATTTTTCACCCCATCCCTCAACCAATTGTAGCCTTCAAGGCTGCACTCTCCGTGCACTGGTTCAGTTAAAGGCTACTCCTATCTGTAGTCTGTCTTTATGATAAAAACCTCAAAACTCTATCTCCAATTATCTTTTTATCTCTAGATCACACATAAAATGTAGGCTATTTGAGCAAATTTCATTTACCTTCTAACCCCATACCTAGACAAAACAAAAAGAAACACACACAAACACACCACACTTTTTTTTTAAATAAAATTTTTATTTTGTACTGGATTTGCTTACAAAGTTTGTAATTACGTTGATTTTCACACTGGATCTTTCCCATTTCCTTTACCTACCATCTCTCTCCCCATGAGATTGTGAGACCCTATAATTAACCACCTGCTCGTCCTCACTGCTCTGCTCCTACCCCTCCCCTTAACACTATGGAATTTTCAAGGTTGTAAATTTTATTAGGAGGAGACTGGGTCTTCTTGCTCCCATGGAGTAGCCGATCTTTCAGGCAGTAGCCCAACAACCTACTGGATAGATTTCCAAGTTCATTTTCTTTTACCCACTTTACCCTCTTCCTTTTCCAGTTTAGTTCCTCTTTGCGCACTTTTTAATCTGGACCTCTACTGGTGTCTACTACCGTTCTAGTCACACCTTTTTATCATCAACCCTCCTTTCTACTACCTTTACATATATTGTAGATATGTTTACACTTTTCTCATCTTAAAAAAATCTTCAGCTAATTAATAATTTTTTCCCTTTCTTTTTTGTCTGGTTTTATTGAAAGGCAACTGTACCTTCATCCCCTCTGAAATATTTAGCCCAGTTCTCTCAAATTTCCTCCACCATCATGATATAAAAATTGCTTTGATGAAGAACACTAATGTTTTCTAATATTTAAATTCTATAAAATATTTTCAAATATCTTCTGCTTTTTCCTTTCTCTGAACGTTGATTATTTAATTTTTCTTGTAACTTCTTTGATGATGCTACTCTCTAGCTTCATGTCCTCTGTCTGTTCATATTGTTTTTCAGAGCTTTGATGTCCCGTTGTACTCTCTCTTCTTCATGTTCCCCTTAAGCAACCTGAAAAGCATCCCCTGAGCTATTGCTTCTCAATGACCAAACTGCTCTCTTATAGTCCTGGATAACATGTCCTATGACCCATTAGATGCTTTTCTTATGTAAGCTTTTCTCATAAGTGCCTTCACAACAAGAGTTTCAATGAACTCATTTGTTCTCTGCTTCTGTTTTTCCAATTTCCAGTGATTTCTACTCATCAGAAACACTGGTAATGCTGCAGGTTAATTATAGAGTTGAGAAATGGAAGGTCAGTGGTTCAAATCCAAATAAGGAAAATTATAAACAATATGTTGATGTTGTTGTTGTTTTCAAGCACCATCAAGTAAGACTCATAGCAACCCTATGAACAGCAGACATGATCACTGACCTAGTGTGAACTGTCCTCATCATTTCTGACACACTAGAGCCCATTGCTGAAGTTAACAAGTCAGTCCATCTTATTGGGATCTTCCTCTCCTTTGCTGACCCTCCATCTTTCCAAGCATATCCCTTTCCAAGGAGTAGCCTCACCTAGCATTATGTCCAAAGTATGAAAGATGAAGTTCTACTATCCTTGCCTCCAAGGAACACTGTGGCTGAACTTTCCCCAAGATGTATCTGTTTGTTCTTTTGGCAGTCGATGGGATATTCAGTACTTTTCTCCAACACCACAACCCAAAAACATAAATTCTTTTCTTAACCTTATTTATTGCTCAGCTCTTTGATGCATAGCAAGTGATTAAGAAGACCATGGCTTGAATCAGATACATCCTCATCTTCAAACTGGTATTATTGATCTTCAGCATATTAGAGAGGTCCCTAACAGTTGACTTGCCCAATGCAATGCACCTCTTGATTTCCTGGTTGCTGATATCAAGGGTGTTTATTGTTGATCCAAGGATGATGAAATCATTGATAGCTTCAATCCTTTGTCCATATATCTTAATTTTTACTATCAGTCCTGTGGTTAGGACCTTTGTTTTCTTGGTGTTCAGATGCAATCCACAGGGTAGGTTGCAGTCTTTGATCTTCTGCAAATTGATCACTCAGGTTCTATCATTCTAGAACTCAGGTTCTATAATTCTAACACCTGTTCTATATTATTCTGTTCCTCCTTTGTTAGGTTCTTCTTACCAGAGTCATTGCCATTTCTGTTTTGTTATTCTTTTGTAATTTTTTTATTTTAATAATTTTAATGAACATTTACAGAGATTTTGGATTTCCATTCATTCATTCCTGCACTTCTTTCCCGCCCAACCCCTCACCCCCCATTTCTGCTTTCTAACTGGTTTGCTCCTCTTCAAATTATCTTTCATATATCTATCAGGATATTTTTCTAAAACTCAAGTGTAAGCAGATTATTCCCATTCTTAAAAATTTCTTAACAGTTCTCTATTTGTTTCTATTGCTTGGTTCCATATCCTCCTCACTTTCAGCAAGCAAAAATTTACTACATCAGAAACTCTAGGGGAAGTTCTACTCTGTTTTATATGATAGGAATTCATGCCACAGCAATGAGTTTTAAGCACTGAGTTGCTAACTAAAAAGTTGTTTGTTAAAATCCACTATCATAAAGCTTTATAGCTTCAGAAATCCCTGTAAGAAAGTTCTACTTTGTCTTATAAGAGTCACTATAAATTGAAATTGACTTGACCAGATTGGGTTTGTTTTTTGGGAGTTTCTGTTTAATGGCCACTACTGAAAAGCAATGATGTCAGTCTAGAGACTAAGGTGAGACTGATCCAGTCTCTGGTCTTTGCGATTACTTGCTCTCACTCTGTATCAAAGAGCTGGATAATGATTAAGGATGACAGAAGAAGAATAGATGCTTTTGTGTTGTGGTGCTGGAGAAGAGTATTGAATATTCCATGACCACCAGGGGAAAAAAAAATAGGTCTGCTTGGGAGTGGGTGAAATCAAGTTTCTCCTTGGAGGCTAGGATTTTGAAATTCTATCTCACATACTTCGGGCATGTGGCTAGGAGGAACCCATCCTTGGAGAAGGACCTCATGTTCAGAAGGGTGAGGGACAGTGCAGGAAAAGAAACCCTAGATGAAACGGATTGATACAGTAACTAGGGGAATAGGGGTAGGTGTATTGGTGTCAATGAGACCGGCTCAGAATAGGGCAGGCTTCAGAGCTGATGTACATAGGGTCACTATGAGTAGCATGCGACTCAACAGCACATAACAAAAACAACAATCTTACCTTAATCCTCTACCATACTCATCATCTCAAAACAACAATGCTTATCAAACTCATCACCAGCTCCCTCAGGTTCTGCCATCCTAACATCTGTTCTATACTACTCTGTTCCTCCCTTTCAAAGTTTTTCTTACCAACTCTTACTCAGAGTTGTTATTACAGGTCTTCCTATCTCAAATACTGCTCCTCTTCATATTTTATCAACATCTTTTTTCTAAAACCTAGTTGTGAGCAAATTATTTCAGTTCTTAAGAATTTTTAAATATTTCTCCATTTGCTACTACCACTTAATCTGGAAATTAAGACTCATCCTAACCTAATAAATCTTTACTTTTTTGTTCTCTGCTTTTGTTGCTTTAGGAGCCTATTTTTATTACACTACATCCAATCATACTTAACTATTTGTTGTTCCAAAGAATGTGTGCCCTTTTGAGGCTCTGCTCCTCTGTTCATGCTGCACTCAGCCTGGACTGCTTGGTATGCCTCTCTGGTCCACCTGGTGAACATCTGATTGTCTTTGAAGCATTCGGAAAATCATCAAATCCATCTTCTTTTTCAAACTTCTGATCACTTCCCTTTTTGCTTTATGCATAATAGCTCTGACCTCTGCACTATCCTGAGTCTCTGACACACCTGCCCCCATTGTCCCAGTCAGTGTGTCAATCTATCTCATTGAGGGATTTCTTCTCCTGTACTGTCCCTCCACCCTTTTAAGCAGGATGTCCTTCTCTAAGCACTAGTCCCTCTTGGCAACATGTCCAAAGTATATGAGACATAGTATATACCTAATGGCAAAAAACTGAACTACAATCCCAAAAGCACATGGTTCGAGTCCACCAGCTGCTCTGCAGGAGAAGGATGGACAATCTCCTCTCATGCAATTAACAGTTTGTGAATACCTACTGGAGGGTCAGCTATAGGTCACTTCCAACTCGGCTGTACACAAGAACAACAACATATATTATTATTGCTCAGTCACATCTTATGGCAATTGTTTCACATGTGTGAGTCCTCCTACTTCCTTATGTGATTCATCTGAAGCCAGGATTGGGGTCTAGCTTATCTTCTACTGTCCTGGACTGTGTTCAGTAAAAGAGTTGAGCATACTTTTTTAACTGGAAATGAAACAAACTTTCATGCAAGAAACATTTATTGAATAATTGTTACATCCCTGCTCGGTGAAACTGAGGAGGACCTCATCCACTTACTGCAGAGGGTCAAGGACTGCAGCCTTCAATATGGACTGAGGCTCAATGTCAAGAAGACAAAGATTCTCACCACTGGACCAATCGGTAGCATCAGGATGGATGGTGAAGAGAGTGAGATTGTTCACAGCTTCAGTTTGCTTGGCTCCACGGTCAACACTCTTGGCACCAGCAGCCAGGAAATAAA
>NW_006399970.1:4932850-4943243 GCF_000299155.1 Elephantulus edwardii
AATGAGATTGGCACAGGATAGAGCAGGGTTTAGGGCTGTTGTACATAGGGTCGCTATGAGTCGCAAACGACTCGACGGCACATAACAACAACAACAACAGGTATTGGAGATCCAGACCTTTAGTATACAATGTTGTAGAAACAATATATTAAATGTACTCCCTGATATGTCAGGTGTTCTATAGAAATATGAGTAGAATGCAGTGTTTTTGTCATTGAGGGCCTGGTACTGTTGGTATTGACTTAGAGATTCTTTCACAAGGAAGATTTTATTAGTTTTGAGCAAGTAGGAGTTTGTCAAAGAAATTCTGGTGCCTTCGTGATTGTATTGGGTTGGGTTGTTAACAAAAAGATTTACGGTTTGAATCCACCAGAAAAGAAAGATGGACAATTTCCTCTTGTAAAAATTTACAGCTTTCGAAACTCCATGGTATGAATCTGAACCAACTTTATGACCTTGGGTTTGGTTACAATTTTGGAAGTTTGAAAAGCACAGATACTTTGTTCATCAAAGAATGCATTTCATAAATCATTGTATCTTTTAAAGAATTGTATCTTTTGAACCTCACATAGTAATTATACAATGTAAATGCTTAACAATTACTTTAATTAACCCATGAAACTTTTTTCTACGATGTTGCCTCTATTACTCAAGTAGGAGCCCTAGTGGCATAGTAGTTAAGTGCTTGGCTAATAACCAAAGGATTGACTGATGGAATTAATCAGACACTGTACAGGAGAAAGATGTAGCAGTCTAAGCCACAAAGATCAAGTCTCTATCCTAATATGTTGATATGAGTGAGAATTCATTCCACAGTAATGGGTTTGGTTTCATTGATGTTATTCTAGTAGATAATACTCCATGCTGAGAGTAGCTGAAAAGAAATTGAGAAACTAAAAAGGACTTTTTAAGGAGTCCTGTAGAAAATTGAGCTGGGAAAGCTTTGAATAAGGAAAATGGTAACAACAACATCCTCTTCTGCTTCAAAACTTCTAATATGTAGCCCATGCACTTCATCTCTCCTGCCCACACTTTATGAATCCAGTCTACAATCATGATTATTTAAGACCATCGTCCAGGGGAATGAAGAGATGGGCTGGACTAATCCAGTGGCAGAAATGATTAAATAGAGGGGCTAGACTTTAGCAGTTTTGAAGCAGAACAGATTAAATAGCCAGGATATTGAAGGAGGACAGAAAATGAAAATGAGACTGATAGGATCATGTACAGTATTATATGTAAAAGTAATCGCTAAACTGGTGATATTTGTTGAGTACCATAGAGTCGGAACCAACTCATAGCCATGGGAGGAGATTTCTCATCCTTCTGTCACAGAGCAGCTGATGGATTTGAACCTTTTGTTTTCTGGACTACAGTGCAGTTTCTTATCACTAGGATACCAGAATACAGACTGAAAACTACTACATAATTGTTGACTTTTATTATCTTTTCTGGTTGTTCTTAGTTTAGATGGAGAAAGGGCTATATTTTTAGAGATACACATGCAAGATATATATCAAACTTCAGATTGTTATTGTTATTGGTAGTTACTGAATCACAGTCACTTATCTACAAGACAACTAAACATTTCCCAGTTCTCTGTCACCCATTACATTTTCCCCCCCATTACATTTTAATCTATTGTTCTCTTATTGTTATCTTTGTTAGGTGCTGTCAAGTATGGTTCATAGCAACTCTGTGAACAAAAAATCTGAAACCTTTTCTATTCTGTGCCATTTTCACACTTCCTGACACACAAGAGCAACAGTCAACATGTCAGTCCACGTGGCTGAGAGTCTTTCTCTCCTTCACCGACCCTCCACTCTTCCCAGCATCATGTCCCTCTCTAAGGAACAGTCCCTCCTAGCAACATGCCCCAAAACACCCTCTCAAAGACATATCTGTTTGTTCTTTTGGCTATCCAGCGGATGTTCAGTGTTCTTCATCAACACAAAAGGTCAAAGGTGTCAATTTTTTTCTGTCATCCTTATTCATTGTCCAGCTCTCAGACGTATAGAAAGTGATTGGAAAGACTGGCGTGAATCAGATGCACCCTAGTCCTCAAACTGACATCATTACTCCTCAGTAATTTGGAGAGGTTCCTAAATGCAGTTGACACAGTGCAATGCATCTCTTTATTTCTTGACTGCCACTTTTCATTGTGGATCTGAGCAAGATGAAGTTGTTGACAGTTTCTATGTCCTCTCTATCCATCATGATGTTGCCTATCACGATGTCATATGGACCCCAGCTGAAAGTAAAGAACACCAGAATCATGCACTTCAAGAAGCATTCTGACTGTAACTCGTCCACATAATGCCTCATTTACATTGTGTTTCACAATCTTTCATACTATATCTCATATAATTAATTAGCATTGATCTATGCGTGTTATTACACCTTCTTTTCAAGTCCCCTTTGAATCTTTCCCATTCCCTCCCCTTCCCTTCAATCTGCCAACTCACTAATCTCTGTAATGTTAATGATTTCCACCCTTCACCTCTGTACTCATTACCTTGTTATGGCAGTCCACTGTACACTCAATATTTTTGGCCAGTATATTTAAGTTCCGAAACCTGCACTTGGATCAAGAGGCAGTAGTCAGAACAGAGCAGGGTAACACTGCATGGTTCAAAATTGGGAAGGGTGTACGCCAGGGATGCATCCTGTCTCCATACCTTTTCAACATGTATGCAGAGCAGATTATCCGAGAAGCTGGGCTCTATGAGGAGAATTGTGGCATCAGGATTGGTGGAAGATCTATTAACAATCTCCATTATGCAGATGACACAACCCTGCTTGCTGAAACTGAGGAGGACCTCATGCACTTGCTGCGAAGGGTCAAGGACTGCAGCCTTCAGTATGGACTGAGGCTCAATGTCAAGAAGACAAAGATTCTCACCACTGGACCAATTGGCAGCGTCAGGATGGATGGCGAAGAGATTGAAATTGTTCACAGCTTCAGTTTGCTCGGCTCCACAGTCAACACTCTTGGCACCAGCAGTCAGGAAATCAAAAAGCGTATCGTGATGGGAAAGTCTGCTGTTAGGGACCTCTCTACTCAGGAACAACAGTGTCTCTCTGGAGACTAAGGTGCTCCTGATACAGGCCATGGTATTTGCAATCGCTTGTTATGCATCAGAGAGTTGGACAATGACTAGGGAGGACAGAAGGAGAATTGATGCCTTTGAGCTGTGGTGCTGGAGAAGAGTACTGAATGTAACATGGACTGCCAGGAAAACAAACAGATTCATCTTGGAGAGGATTAAACCAAGCTACTCCTTGGAGGCAAGGATTCTGGGGCTTCGTCTGACATACTTTGGACATGTTGCTAGGAGGGACGGGTCCTTGGAGAGGGACATCATGTTCGGGAGGGTGGAGGGACAGCGCAGGAGGGGAAGACCCTCTATGAGATGGGTTGATTCGGTGACTGGGGTAATCGGGATGAGTGTGTCAGAGGCAGTGGGGTTGGCGCAGGATAGAGCAGGGTTTAGGGCTGTTGTGCATAGGGTCGCTATGAGTCGAAAACGACTCCACGGCACATAACAACAACAACAACAACAACATATTTAAGTTCGGATAAGGTTTTGTTTCTCCAGAGATTTTGCAGAGAACAGGAAAAGCCAATTTTAGCAGATAGGGAGAGGAAATAGAACACAGTCCAGGTGTTTTCTTAGTAGTCTCTCACCCTCTCTGTTTAAACCTCTAGGCAACCCAGCACTGCAGAGTCACGTCCACCCCTCGTTGTCCAGTCCATCTTTTCCAAATCCGCGTCTACTCTGCTCACGAGCCAATCACCGCTTCGTGACGTCATCACCAGGCGCCACTAAGGCAGTCGTCAGAGTCTGCACCACGTGTACTGTGTTGACTGTCAAAGTCTCAAAGAAAGTCCCATTCGCGGAAGTGGTGGGTTTTGAGATAAATTTTTGTACCTGAGCTCCCCAAGTCTGCGAATCCCCAACTATGAGCTCCCAGGGCGTGCTGTCCTTTACCCAACAAGGCTGGGAGCAGGTGCTAAGCAAAATGAAACGGGCTCTGGTCTACCTGGACGCCGCCTGCGCCGAGAGCCTGCACTGGAGCTGCGGATCCACTAGGCTCCTGGAGGCGGTGGGGAGTCCTTCTTGTCACCTGCGAGAGTTCGAACCCGACGCAGCTGGCGGCGGAATGGAGCAGCCCAAGGCAGTGTTTGTCCTGAGCTGCCTCCTGAAAGGACGGACTGTGGAGACTATCCGAGATATCATCCGCCGCAGCCACTTCCAGTATTGTGTGGTTGTCACGGCTGTGAGCCACCCTGTCCACCTCACGGCTAATCACGTGCCACCAGCGGCAGCAGCTGAGCTGGAGGGGCAACAGCCCGTGTTTGAGCAGTTGGAAGAGAAACTGTGTGAATGGATGGGAAACATGAACTACACAGCCGAAGTGTTTTATGCCCCTTTGTTGCTCGCCCCTGTTGCTCCCCACCTTGCCTTGACTCCGTCTTTTGCATCTCTTTTCCCTCTGCTACCCCAAGATCTGCATCTCCTTAATAGTACCCGGCCCGACAAGAGGAGACTGGGAAGCCTAGCTGAGTTGGATGCCACTGCCCTGACCCCTGAGCTACAGCTGCAGATCAGGTGCCTGGTGTCAGGCCTGAGTTCTCTGTGTGAGCACTTAGGAGTGCGAGAGGAGTGTTTTGCTGTGGGCTCCCTCAGTCGGATCATCGCTGCAGATCTTGCTAATTATGCCCCTGCCAAGAACAGAAGAAAAACTGCCTCGGGCAGGGCGTCGGTGGTCTTTGTGGACAGAACTCTGGATCTCACAGGTAAGTGTCATTGCTGTAGAGTACTTCTTAGACACTCTTCAAGGTTCTGCACATTTTACTGATTCAGCATATATTTTACAGGACTCTTTTCCATGTACTAAGTTGAAGATGCAAAAATAAACACAGTCTCTGATGTAAGACAGGTGGTAGTTGAGAGGGGCATATCAGGTATTATCAAATGGCCCAATGGCAGAAAAACAGTACAAGGAAACATATGACACATTATCACAAGCAGTTGATTACTGTTGTTCATTTTTACAGAGTCTGTTCCCACCCCAGGCAACCTCAGTGGGCAGAGTAGAACTGCTCTGTAGGGTTTTCAAGGCTGTGACTTTCAGGCCTGTCTTCTGAGATTTATCTAGTTGAATTTGAATTGCCAACCCCTCTGCACTTACCTGCTTGCACCACCCAGTTACTCTGAAATTATAATTAGGTTTCCTTTAAAAAAATGTATGACTGAAGGCAAATATGAGTATAAGATATTAACAGAACTGTATTAGACATTTTCAAGGGTTTATTGACTTATCTGAAGGCGTTATACAAGAAATAGGAAAATGGAAAGAAAATCCACAGAGAGATGGGGGAAGAGTACTGATACAATGTGAAGATTGCAATCAATGTTATAACAGAATTGTTGTCAGATACCATGGAGTTGACTACGACTCATAGTGAGTGACTCTATGAACAACTGATCTGAACCCTGTCTTATCCTGTGGCATCTTCATTATCTCTGACTCCATTGCTACAGTCACTGTATCAGTCTGTTTCATTGAGGGTCATTTTCTCCTTCACTTACTCTCCATGTTTCGAAGCATGATATCCTCCTCCAAGGAATGACCCCTCCAAAAAACATGCCCAAAGTATTGACACAAAGCTTCACCATTCTTGTCTCCAAGGAACACTTTGGTAGTATTTTTCTGTAAGACCCATCTGTTTATTCTTTTGGATGTCCATGGGATATTTATTACTCTTCTCCAACATCACAGTTCAAAAGCATCAATTCTTCTTCTGCCATCCTGATTCATTGTCCAACTCTCAGAAGAATAGCAAGTGATTGAAAAGACAATGGTCTGAATCAGGGACACCTTAGTCTTTAAACGGACATAATTTTTCCTTAGTACTTAAAAGCGGTCCTTGACAGCAGACTTTCCCAGTGCAATATGTCTTTTGATTTCTTGACTGCTGGTACCAAGGATGTGGGTTATGGATCCAAGTAGGATGAAGTAGTCAACAATTCAGCCTTTTTTCCCCTCTATCATGATGTTGTCTATTAGTCAAGTGAAGGATTTTTGTTTCATTGATGTTGAGATGTAATCTTCTGCAAATGTTGATCTTCTGCAGCAAGGACTTCAGGTTCTCTTCACTTCCAGAAACAAGGTTGTACAATCTATGTAATAGATTGTTGATGATTCTTTCTCCAATCCTGATGCCACTTTCTTCTTCTTCATATAGTCTACCTTCTAGAATGATTTGCTCAACATGCAGATTGAATGTTGTTGTTGTTATGTGTTGTCGAGTTGCCTGTGACTCATAGTGATCCTATGTACAATAGATCTGAAGCATGCCCTGTCCTGAGTCAGTCTCAATGACTTCTGACACAACCTATCCCTTTGCCCTAGTTACTCTATCAATCCATCTCACCCAGGGTCTTCCTTTCCTGCACTGTCCCTCCACCCTTCTGAGCGTGATATACTCCAAAGATTGGCCCCTCCTGGCCACATGCCTAGAGTATGTGAGACAGAGCTTCAAAATCCTAGCCTTCAAGGAGAAACTTGGTTTCACCTTCTCCAAGACAGATCTATTTGTTTTCTTGGCGGTCCATGGTATCACAACTCCAGCATCACAATTCAAAGGCATCAATTTTTCTTCTGTCCACCTTAGTCATTATCCAGCTTTCTTCTGCATAGCAAATAATTGTGAAGACCATGGACTGGATCAGGTGCACTTTAGTCTCTAGACTGACATTGTTACTTTTTAGTACTCTGGAAAGGTCCTTGACAGCAGATTTATTTAATGCAACTTGTCTTTTGATATCCTGATTGCTGGTGCAAAGAGTGTTGATTGTGGAGCTGAGTAAGCTGTAACTTTTAACAAACTCAATCTCTTCTCCATCCATCATGGTGCTGCCAGTTGGCCCAGTGGTGAGAATCTTTGTCTTCTTGATGTTAAGCTTCAATTCATATTGAAGACTACAGTCCTTGACCTTTTGCAGCAAGTGCTTCAGGTCCTCCTTAGTTTCAGCAACTAAGGTTGTCATCTGCATATTGTAGGTTGTTGATGAGTCTTCCTCCAATCCTGATGCCACATTCTTCCTCATAAAGCCCAACATTCCAAGTGATCTGTTCTGCATCTATATGCACATTGTATAGAGAAAAGATACAGCTCTGATGCACACCTTTTTTTTTTTAGAAATTTTAAGCCATGCAGTGTTCCCGTCCTCTGTTTAGACAATAGTATCTTGGTATAGGCATAGGTTTTGTATTAGCACTATTAAGCCTTCTGGGATTCCCATTCTTAATGTTAGCTGGAATTTGTTGTGATCCACATAATAGAATATATATGAATTGTTGAATGGAATACACATCAATTCTTTAGATCATCACTCAAATAAGAGTAAAATGTCTTAAGAAATTTTTAAAATGTTAATTGATTTTGATATTACTTTTGAGCCTATGTTAAGACTGCTTAGAAAAATCTCAATTATAGTATTGAATTAGCTATTTACATACAAAAGGAACAAATGTAACCCAGAAAATTGATAAAAGATATACTTGACATGTGCATTTCTGTTTGAAGATCTCTAATTACAGAAGTTGATATAATGCTACAAATGACAAAGTTGGCCACACTTGAGTTCAGAGATAATAATAAGGACACTAAGTAGTTTTGAAAGTAACAATAGTTATCTGGTCTTAATAACATAAAGCAGAAAGTAAGCTAAATGTAGTAGTGAAATGTAAACTTAATTATGTGGCTAGAAAACTCAGGAGTCTTCCATGTCAATATAACTTCAATATAATAATTAAAACATAAGTCTCTTAGAGGAGTGAACAGATTAATACTTGATGACTATATGCTTATCAAGGAAGATGAATATATGCTTAATCAAAGAAGCTGTAAACTGTTGTCCATAGAAACTATACATTAGGGAAGTCAGAAGCCTATATTTCAGGTTAGTAGTAGAATACAGTCACTGTCAGGACAGTTTCTTTTTTTAAAGTTTTTATTGTATCATTTTTATGTGTACCGTCAAATCAGATCTGACTGGTATAGGAGGAGATTGCCCCCTCCTTCTCCAGCAGAGCATCTGGTGGATTTGAACCGCATACCTCTGGGATTGCAGTGCAGCGTCTTGCCACTAGGCCACCAGAGCTCCCTTGATAGTTTCTTATAGGTGCTCATGGGCACCTTGTCCTTGAGCCTCATGGCTTTAGGCCAGTGTTACAAAGCTTTCAGTCTTGCCACTTATGGCTCTCTATCCCCTAGTCCTCCAGCAAACTTGGGTGAAGACTCTTAGCTCTTGTTTGATGGTGGGTAACAGTCCCAAGATCAGCTCCATTTCAGGTTGGCTCTCAGGTCTTCTGCTCCAGCCACAGCTGCTACAAGATCTCTGGCCCCAAAAGTCATGCATTACATGCCTAATTCTCCTTTTCTGTTGGTGAGACTCTAAAATTCAGCTTCTGAATGAGCTCTATTTATTAAAAAGACGAGCCAGTCTTCTCCTGGATAGGCTGACATGCCATATTTGCATATTCTCTCCCCTCCACGTGGCAAAGGCAGTCAGTGGCTTGGAAAACCATTTTGAACAACAACCCCTTAACACCACACACAACGTTTTCTAAGCCAAGCTTGAATTTCTGTCAGTTCTCTGTCAGTGAATATTTCTATCCATTTTTGAATGATCTTCAGATATATTTTGCTTTCATGTGATATTAATGGTATTGTTTGATAATTTCCACATTCTGTTTGGTCATTTTTCTTGGGAATTGGAACAAATTTGGGATACTTCCAGTCAGTTAACTAGGTCTTCCGAAGTTTCTGGCACAGGCTGGTGAACCTGTCTAGTGCTCTATTATTTGAAACATGTCCGTTTCCTACCCATTTTTTTTGGTCCTGGCTTTTTGCCAATGCCTTCTATGCATCTTGAGCTACTTCCTTGATGGCTATTGTATGCTAATCCCTGAACTATTCCAGTGTAGACCAATTCTTTTTGGTACAGTGACTCTGTGTCTTCCTTCCATCTTCTTTTGATGCTTCCTGTATAATGCAAGATTTTCCCCCATTCATTTCTCAGTTTTGCAACTCGAGGCTTTGATTTGTGTTTCAGTTCCTTCAACTTGATAAATGATTAGCAAGGCCTTCTATTTTTATTCTCCAACTTCAACTCTTTGCCCATTCCATTATAATACTTTACTTTGTCTTCTTGAGCTGCCCTTTGAAATCTTCTCTTCATCTAATTTACTTTAGCATCCCTTCTCTTCATTTTGTCTTCTTGATGCTCTAATGCAATTATCAGATTCTCTTCTGAAACACATTTTGTTCTTTTCTTCCTCCTCTTTTGTAATGACTTTTTGCTTTCTTCATAGATGGTATCTTGAATGCCATCTCACAACTCATCTGGTCTTCAGTCATTAGTGCTCCATGCCTGAAACCTATTCTGGAGAGGATTTTTAAATTCAAGTGGGACAGACCCAAGGTTGGATTTTGGTTCTTTTTGGATTTGTTTTAATTTTCTGCAACTTCAGTTTGAACTTGAGTATAATTTATTGATGGTCTCCAAATTTTCTGGCACAGGCTGGTGAGCATGTTCCTGGCTACATCTATTAATTGAAACATGTTAATTGGTATCCAATTGATTCCTTGGGCCTCATTTATTGCCAAAGCCTTCAGTGCAGCTTAAACTTCTTCCCTCATTATCGCCTACACCAAGAGGCTGTTGTACAAAAAGATCAAGGAAACAACACTTTATGGTTTAGAATTAAGAAAGATATACACCAGAGTTGGTCCTTTCTTTTTATCTATTCAGTCTGTGTGCTGAGCACATTATTTGAGAAGCTGAACTCTATGAAGAAGAATGTGGTTATCAAGATCAGAAGAAGACTCATTGATAATCTGTTATACAGATGACATAACCTAGTTTGCAGAAGGTGAGGAGAACTTGAAGCTCATGCTGCAGAAGATCAAAGAATGCAGCTTTCATTATGGATGATATCTCAATATCAAGAAAATAAAATATCTCACCACTGAATTGACAGGCAATATCAGGATAGATGGAGAAAATATAGAAATTGTCAACAACTTCATCTTATTTGGATCCACAATCAACACACTTGGTATTAGCAGAAAGAAGATCAGGAGACATATTGCACTGGAAAAGTGAGTGACATCTCAAAATTTTTTTTGAGGAGCAATGATGTCAGTTTGAAGACTAAGATGTGTCTTATTTATATCATGATCTTTTCAATCACCAGGTGTTGATTGTGCAACACACCCTGAACTACTTATAGACAACTTAAAACTAAAGCTAAAGACTGGCTTTGACAAGCACTGTGGCATTTGGACAAGAACAAACTGGGAGGAGGGTAGAGAGAA
>NW_006399970.1:4946628-4947833 GCF_000299155.1 Elephantulus edwardii
GGAACGGATGTCACGGGCTTTTGGCGTCTCCGATTACCTGAGAAGATAGGGTGGGTCTGTGGGGTCTGCTGGCTGTCCTAGGAACCAAAATCTGGCCTTGAGTCTATCCTACATGAGTTTAAAAACCATTTCAGGAACAGATTGGAGGCCTTGAACACTAATGAGTAAAGACCATTTGAGCTGTGGGACGTTATCAGGAATATCATTCATGAAGAATGTAAAAGGTTATTACAAAGACAGAGGAGGAAGAAAAGACCAAGGTAGATGTCAGAAGAGACTGTAAGTATGCATTAGAGCCTCAAGAAGCCAAAGCAAAGGGAAGAAAGCAGGAAGTTAAGGAGCTAAATAGAAGATTTCAAAGGGCGGCTTGGGAAGACAAAGCAAAGTATTATATTAAATGTGCAAAGAGCTGGAATTGGAAAATCAAAAGGGCTGAACTCACTCAGCATTTCTGAAGCAGAAGGCACTAAAGAACAAATTAAATCTCAAGTTGCTATAGGCAGAATACTGAATGATCCAGGAATCATTAAAGGAAGATGGAAGTAATACACAGCGTCACTATGCCAAAAAGAATTGACTGACATAGAAGAATTTAATGAAACAACATATGATCAAGAGGCACTGGTGATGAAGGAGGAAGTACAAGCTGTTCTGATGGAATTGGCAAAAAACAAGGCCCTTGGAATTGATGGAATACAAATTGACATATTTCAACAAACAGATGTTGCACTGAATGTGCTCACCAGATTGTGCCAAGAAATCTGGACGACAACTATCTGGCGAACTGACAGGAAGAGATCCATATTTATTCACATTTCAAAAGAAAAAAAAAAGGTGTTGATTGTGTAGAATTGAGCAAGCTGAAATTGTTAACAAACTCAATCTCTTCTCCATGTCTCATGATACTGCCAATTGGTCCAGTGGTGAGAATTTTCATTTCTTGGTGTTGAGCTTCAATCCATATTGCAAACTACAGTCCTTGATTATACAACAGATGCTTTGCAACAAATGCTTCAGAATTTCCTCAATTTCAGCAAGTAAGGTTGTGTTCGAGGAACTGAAGAACAAATTCAAACCTCGAGTTGCTATAATCAAGGATGCTTTAGGCAGAATATTAAATGATCCAGGAGGTATCAAAAGAAGATGGAAAGAATGTACTGAGTCATTGTATCGAAAGGAATTGGCAGACACAGAAGAATTTAATG
>NW_006399970.1:4948868-4952706 GCF_000299155.1 Elephantulus edwardii
AGCAACGCTGTGTCTCTGGAGACAAAGTTGCGTCTGGTACAGGCCATAGTCTTTGCAATCACTTGTTATGCATCAGAGAGCTGGACAATGACCAAGGAGGATAGAAGGAGAATTGATGCTTTTGAGCTTTGGTGTTGGAGAAGAGTGCTGAAGGTGCCATGGACTGCTAAGAGAGCAAACAGATTCATCCTGGAGAGGGTTAAACCAGGCTGCTCCTTGGAGGCAAGGATTCTGAGGCTTCTTCTGACATACTTTGGTCATGTTGTAAGGAGAGACTGGACCTTAGAGAGGGACATCATGCGTGGGAGGGTGGGGGGCAGGCGCAGGAGGGGAAGGCCCTCTGGGAGATGGATTGTTTTGGTGACTGGCACAAGTGGGATGAGTGTGTCGGAGGCAGTGAGATTGACACAGGACAGAGCAGAGTTTAGAGCTGTCGTACATAGGGTCGCTATGAGTCACAAGCAACTTGATGGCAGATAACAACAACAACAACAACAACAAAGGTTGTGTTATCTGTGTAATGTAGTTTGTTGATGAATCTTACTCCAATCCTGATGCTACATTTTGTTGTGATCCACTCAGTCAAATGCCTTTGTATAGTCACTGAAACACAGATAAACATTCCTCTGGTACTCTCTGCTTTTGGCCAACATCCATCTGACATTGGCAGTGATGTCCCTAGAGCCATGGCCTTTTCTAAACCCAGCTAATAATTTGGGTAGTTCTCTTGTGATATGATGTTCCAGTTGTTTTTAGATGAACTTCAGCAGGATTTTACTAGTTTGTGATCTTAGTGATATTGTTCTATAATTTCCATTTTCTGTCGGGTCACCTTTTTTTTTTTTTTTAAATGAGAACAAATATGGATCTTGTCCAGTCAGTTGGCCACGTTTGTTCTCTAGATTTCTTGGCATAGCCTGGTAAGCACATTTTTATATTAGCATCTATTTGTTGAAATATGTCAATTGGTATTCCATTAGTTCCTGGAGCCTTGTTTTTTTTTGTCAGTTCCTTCAGGGTAGCTTGAACTTCCTCCCTCATCACCATTGCCTCTTGAACATAAGCTGTTTCATGAAATATCTCTGTATTCTTTTTGGTACAGTGACTCTGTGTACTCCTTGCATCTTCCTTTTTTTTTTTTTAAAGTGATTTAAGAATTTGTTCTTGTTTTGTTTTTATTTTTCTACTAGTTTATTTGCAATATTTAAAAATAATCCTTCCATGTTCTTTTAATGTTTCCTTGATCGTTTAATATTCTGCCCATAGCATCCTTAAATATTGCCTCTTGGGGCTTGAGTTTGTTCTTCAGTTCTTTCAACTTAAGAAATACTGAGTTTGACCCTCATATTTTTTTAACACAGTTTCAGTCTTAAAAATATGAGATGCTTCACAAATTTGCATGTCATCTTTGCACAGGTACCATGCTAATCTTCTCTGTATCATTCCAGTTTTAGTATATGTGTTGCTGAACCTAGCACGAGTTCAACTCTTTTGATTGTCCAACTCTAGCTTCTTGTATATTACATTATAATACTTTGCATTGTCTTCCTGCATTACCCTTTGAAGTATTCTGTTCAGTTCCTTAACTTCTTGATTTCTTCCCTTTGCTTTTGACTTCTCATAGCTCTAGTGCAATATTCAGAGTCTCTTCTGACATTCATCTTGGTTTTTTCTTCTTCCTTTGTCTTTGTAATGACCTTGTGCATTCTTCATGGATAATATTCTTGATATCCTCCCACAGCTCATCTGGCCTTAACTCATTAATGTTCAAGGCCTCAAATCTCTTCCTGAGATGGTTTTGTTGTTGTTGTTTTAAGGTGGTTTTTGAAGTATTTTAGAGTCCTGTCACCAGCAGTCATGAAATCCATGGACAAATTGCTTTAGAAAAATCTGCTGTCAGTGACCTCTCCAAAGAACGAAGAGCAAGTATGTCAGTCTAGAGCCTAACGTGCATTTGATACAGGCCATGGTCTTAATAATTATTTGCTGTGCATCACAGAGCTGAACAATGAACAAGGATGGTAGAAGAACAGTTGATGCCTTTGAGTTTTGGTATTAGAGAAGAGTATTGAACATACCATGGACTCCCAAGAGAACTAACAGATCTGTTATGGAAAGGGTGAAACTAACCTCCTCATTGGAGGCAAGGATTTTGAAACTCCATCTCACATACTTTGGTCATGTAACCAGAAAGGACCAGTCTTTGACCATGGACTCCCAAGAGAACTAACAGGTATGTTATGGAAAGGGTGAAACCAACCTCCTCATTGGAGGCAAGGATTTTGAAACTCCATCTCACATACTTTGGTCATGTAACCAGAAGGGACCAGTCTTTGGAGAAGGATAACATCCTTGGAAGGGTCGAGGGACTGTGCAGGAGAGGAAGACCCCAGATTAGCTGGATTGACACAATAACTGGGGTGATGAGAGTTGGTGTGTCAGAGACAGTGAGATTGGCTCAGGATAGAGTATTGTTCAGAGCTATTGTGCATAGGGTCCTATGAATTACAGTTGACTCAACGGCACATAATGGCAACAATAACAACAACAGAAAAGATGACCCATCAGAGAGTGGAAATATTCAGAAGATCACTAACATCACAGAAAATTACCCCAAAACGACTAGAAACATCCATTCACAGAACTACCAAAAACTATAAACTGGGCTTAGAAGAGGCCATGGCACTAGAGATTTTATTACCAATGTTGGATGGATGTTGGCTGAAATCAGAGAGTAACAGAGAAATGTCTGCGTTTGATTGACTTTGCAATGGCATTAGACTGTGTAGATCACAACAAATTGTGTTTAACCTTGAGAAGAATGGGAATTAAGAACACTTGATTGTGCTCAAGTGAAACCTCTACTAGGACCAGGAAACAGTCCTCAGAATAGAGCCGGGAAACACTATATGGTTCAAAATCAGGGAAGGAGTGCATCAGGGATGCATCCTGTCTCCAAACCTTTCAAATTGTATGCAGAACAGATAATTTGGGAGGCTAGGCTTTATGAGGAGTGTGGCATCAGGATTGAAGGAAGACTTATCAAATATCCGCAATATGCAGATGACATAAGCATGCTTACCAAAACAAAGAAGCAACTGAAGTATTTGCTATTGAAGGTCAAGGACTGTAATCTTCAATATGGATTGAAGCTCAACATCAAGAAGATGAAGATTCTCACCACTGGGCCAATTGACAGCACCATAATAGATGGAGAAGTGATTGAGGTTGTTAACAGTTTCAGCTTGCTCAGCTCCACAATCAACACTTTCTTTTTTTTTTTTTTTAAATTATCCTTATAAACTTTGAATACATTGTGTTTCACACTATTCTTCATTCACATTGTGTTTCATAAAATCATTCCCATGCATTATGTTTTATAAAATTAATCATCATTGGACTTTGTCTATTATTACCCTGTCTTTTCAAGTCCCCACCGAATCTTTCCCATTTCTTTTTAACCCCTCTCTCCACGCACCACATTATACAACCCTGTAGTTTTGCCCCTACCCATTCTCATTCCTGTGCTTGTTTCCCTTTCCCCCTTAAGTCCCCATATATGTTTTGCAAGTTATCCTTATACTTTTACAATAATGGTCTCATGAAGTATTTGTTTTTATGAAACTGAGTTAGTTCACTCAGCATAATGCTCTTTAGTCTGTTCCAAGTTATATAATATTTTTCAAAATCGTTTCTTCTGAGTGCTGCGTAGTATTCGATTGTGTGAATGTACCAGTTTCCTAATCCATTTGGTTGTGGTTGGACATTTGGGCTGCTTCCATGTTCTTGCAATGGTGAATAATGCTTCCATGAACATTGATGTACAAATCTCTGTTTG
>NW_006399970.1:4953162-4955857 GCF_000299155.1 Elephantulus edwardii
GAGATGGTATCTTATTGTGATTTTGATGTGCATCTCTTACTGCCAGTGATTTTGAGCATTTCTTCATGTGTCTTTTGGCTATCTGAATGTCTTCTTCTGTGAAAAGTCTTTCAGATCTTTTGCCCATTTTGTAATTGGGTGATAGGTCTTTTTCTTGTGGAGGTCCTGTAGGATTCTGTAAACTTTTGTTATTAAACTTTTGTTATGAGACCCTTGTCTGAGATGATATTGCCAAATATTCTTTCCCAGCTGTTAGGTTTATTTGCATCTTTTGGAAAAAGTTTTTGATGCGAATAAGGACTTAATCTTTAGAAAGTACCAGTCATCAATTTTATCGTCTCCAGATTGTGCATTTAAGTTGGTTGTTATTATTTTGGAAGAACATTCTTCTAAGTGGTACATCACTCTACTGTCAATATGGTGCACTAAGGTAACCTTAGGTTGCTGTGATGCTGAACCTTGTGCCATTGGGGTGTCAGATGCCATGATGGTTACCCCTGGTGGACAGTGTTTGGTGGAGGTGCCAGTTTAAGACAGGTTTGGAAGCAGGGCTGGCATCCACTTCCTAAACAACATGCCTCTGGAAACTTGATGAACTTTGATAAATGACAATAGTTATAGAAAGGCTTCAAGCCTTTTGTTCATAGGGTTACTATGAATTGTGTTCGGCTCAACAGCAATCAACAACAACAGTGTGAAATGTGGATTCTGTTTCAGCTTTCTGAAAGTACAAGTCCTGTTTGCCAGCACAATTTGTTGAAGAGGTTGTCATTTCCCCATTTCATGGATTTTATTTCCTTGTCGAATATCTGTTGACTGTAGATAGATAGCAGTCAGGAAATAAAAAGATGAATTACATTAGGCAAATCTGCTGTCAGGAACTCCAGAGAGCTACAAAGTAATGAGGTACTGAGGTACACCTGATCCAGGCTATGATCTTCATAATTACATGCTGTGCATCGGAGATCTGGACAGTGACTAAGGATGACTGAAGAAGAATCAATGCCTTTGAGCAGTGGTTCTGGAAGAGAGTATTGAACATACCATGGACATACCATGGACTGCCAAGAGAATGAACAGGTGTGTCTTGAAGTAGATGAAACTAAGTTTCTCCTTGGAGGTAAGAATTTTTAAAGCTCCATCTCACATACTTTGGGCATATGGATACAAGGGACCAGTCTTTGGAGAAGGACATCATGCTTTGGAGGATGGAGAGACACCACAGGAGAGGAAGACCCTGGATGGGATGGTTACTGGGGTAATAGGGGTGTTAGAGTCAGTGAAACTGGTTCAAGATAGGACAGAGTTCAGAGCTATTTAGCAAAGGATTACTATGAATTGCAGGTGACTTGATGTTACATAACAATAACAACAATAACAACAACATACTTGTGAGAGCTGGACAATGAATAAAGATGATGGAAGAAGAATTAATGCTTTTGAGCTGTGGTGTAGAGGAGAGTATCGGACATCCCATGGATCCAAAAAAAAAAAAAAAAGATATTTCTTGGAGAAGGTATATAGTCAGTGTTCTCCTCAAAGACAAAGGTGATAAAGTTTCAGCTGATATACTTTGAGCATGTTGCTTCGAGAGACTGTTCCCTGGTGAGGGACATCATGCTTGGAAAGGTAGAGGATCAACGAAAGACAGGAAGACCTTCATTCAGATGAATTGACCAGCAATAATGGAATCAATCACAATTGATCAGTATGAACTGTGGTTAACCTTGAGGAGAAGGGGAATCCCGGAACACTTGCTTGTACTTATGTGAAACCTATGCTGGGACCAGGAAGCCATCCTCAGAACAGAGCAGGGAAACACTGCATGGTTCAAAATCAGGAAGGGAGTACATCAGGGATGCATCCTGTCTCCATACCTTTTCAATCTATATGCAGAATAGATCACTCGGGAGGCTAGGCTTATGGGGAAGTATGTGGCATCAGGATTGGAAGAAGACTCATCAACAACCTACGTTATGCAGTTAACACACATCCTTGCTTGCTGAAACTGAGGAGGACCTGAAGCACTTGCTGCAGAAGGTAAAGGACTGTAGTCTTCAATATGAATTGAGGCTCAACATCAAGAAGGCAAAGATTCTCATCACTGGATTAATTGGCAGCCTTGTGATGGATGGAGAAGAAATTGAAGTTGTTAACAGTTACAGCTTGCTTGGCTCCACAAATAAACTCTTGGCACCAGCAGTCAAGAAATCAAAAGAAGAGCAGCATTAGGTAAATCTGCTGTCAGGGACCTTTCCAGAGTACTGAGAAGCAATGATGTCAGCCTAGAGACTAAGGTGCACCCGATCCAGTCCATGATCCTCACAATTAATTGCTGTGCATCAGAGAGCTAGATAATATCTCAGAATGATAGAAGAAAAATTGATACCTTTAAGTTGTGGTGCTGGAGAAGAGTCTTGAACATGCCATGAAACACCAAGAAAACAAATAGGTCTGTCTTGGAGAGAGTGAAACCAAGTTTTTCCTTGGGCACTAGGATTTTGAAGCACTGTCTTACATACATTGGCCATGTGGACAGGAGGAATCAATCCTTGGTTAAGGACATCATGCCCTGAAGGGTGGAGGGACAGCACAGGAGAGGAAGACCCCAGGTAAGTGATTAATACAGTGACTAGGAAATTGGGAGAGATATGGTAAAATCAGTGAGACTGGCTCAGTGCAGGATAGGCTTCAG
>NW_006399970.1:4960517-4965044 GCF_000299155.1 Elephantulus edwardii
GTCGAGTTGTGGAATTGAGTATGACTCATAGTGACCCTCTGAACAAAAGATCTGAACCCAGTCCTGTCATGCACTGTCCTCACACTTCCTGACACACGCATTGCAGCATACACCAAATATATTGTTTAATTTGTTTTTGTTCTTGATAGAGACTGTTTTCACTTCTGACTCCGGTGCCCAGGTATATGCTATGAGGAATTGCTCTATATAGTGTTCAAAGCTATTGCCTTTCAGAAGCAGAGCAACAGGCTCGTCTTTTGACACACCTCTGACTGGCTTTGAATTACCAGCCTTTGATGCTTAATTGTTTGTGTCACCCAGTGACTCCTAAAAACTCAAAGTAAAAAAAAAAAAAACTAAACCCACTTCTGTCAAGCCATTTTTTTAATTGAAATTTTAATGAAAGTTTAGAGAACATAGATTTCCATCCATTCATTGTTGCACATTTTCCTCCCTGTTTCCCCTCTCCACTGTTTGCTTTTTTCTTTGGAAAAAAAATTCTTTCATTGTTATACAGCCCTCCACCCCCAAGTCCACTTTACAATGCAGCTCTTTTTCTGGACTTATGTCATGCCAGTAATACCTAATCATATATTCCTTTTATACAGTTCTCTCCTTTGTTTCAATGCCATGTACAAGCCATTTTTAACTAATAGAGACCATACAGGATACAGTAGAATTGCCTCATAGCGTTTATGAGGTTGTAAATTTTGTGGAAATAGACTGCCTCATCTTTTCCCAAAGAAATAAGCTGGTGAATTCAAACTGCTGACTTCTCCATTAGTAGCCCAATGCTTAATCTGTTGTGCCACCATATAAGTTAAAATATTTTCACTAAGCAGTAAGTCATAGGGTCACTCTGAGTTGCCTGCGGCTAGACGACACTTAACAACAATAACATCAACATAGAGAGATCAGCTGGCCCAGTGGACAGAAGGTGGTGCTACCAAGCCAAAGGTGGGTGACTTTTAGTCTGCGGCCCTCAGGCCTGTCTTTCATTGTTTTTGTTCAGACATTCCTCTAGGTTGTATAGCTCTGGTATACAAGTTACCCTACAGTGGTCACTTTTGGTTGCTGTGAGGCTGAACACTGTGACGCTGATGTGTCAAATGCATTAATGGTTGGTTGGTTACCCAATGCAGACAGAGAATAGGGTGGAGCTCCCCAATTAAAACAAGCTTGGAAGGAGGTGTGGCATCCACTTCCATAATAGCTTGCCTCTGGAAACCCTATGAACCTGGAGAGAGGATGAGAGACACCCAAGCATTGAGAACGCTCCTTCATAGGGTCGCTATGAGTCGCCTGCGACTCGACGGCACTTAACAACAACAACAAGAAGCAGTAAGTGTTGTCAGGGAATTTTACTTTCCACTTGAATGAGCATATGTTATTTTATTTAAACAAAATCATGCTCTATTATATAAATCCTATTTCAAAGATCATCTGCCAGCTGTTATTCTAAGAGCAGATATCAATGTTCCAGACTGATTTCACAACTAGTATGCATTTCACAAGAATTGTGCTGTTTTGTTCTTATGGAGATATGGAGTTGCCAGATTGTAATTCCTTAAGCTGTAAAGTTGATCTTGTAGAACAGAGCTTACTGTTAGAGGGGACAATCAGTTCTCATGATTTAAAATTACTTTTTATCTCCTAATGAAACAGAATATTACTAGATAGAAGCATTAAGTTATTTATGTGCTTGTCTGTCTGCTAGTGTGTGAGGCCAAGTTTGATTTGTGGTCTCTCTGAAACCACTCACTTTAGAATGTGTAGATTTGCTTCCTATTTTAAAATGATGACATATTGTTCTTCAGAAGGGTTCCAAATTATACTGGTACATAGAGGGTAAGTTTTGGAGGATAGATTATAGTTGGTCTTAGTTACGTTGATTCTAGGAATTTACAAGTTGAAGTTGTTTTCATATATATATATTTTGGATTCACTTTTTCATATTATTTTCCAAATGATCAGTCAGTTTATTTGTTTAAAATATACTTTGTTGTTGTTAAGTGCCTTTGAGTCTCTTGCAACTCATTGTGACCCTATGTATAACAGCTCTGAACCCTACTCTGTCCTGTGCCAACCTTCTTATCCCCAACACACCCACCCTCATTACCCCAGTCACTGAGTCAATCCATCTCACCCAGAGTCTTCCTCTCTTGCGCTATTCTTCCACCCACTCAAGCATGATGTTTCTCTCCAAGGTCTGGTCACCTCCTTGAAACCTACCCAGAGTGTGTCAGATGGAGTTTCAAAATTGTTGCCTCCAAGGAACATCCTAATTTTACCCTCTCCAGGAAAAAATCTGTTTGTTCTCCTAGTATATTGTTATAATTCTTTATTGGTAGTGTATGAGGCTGAACTTCATTTGGTCCTATTAATAAGCCTTGTATAAAAAGAGCATAGACCATGTGGAAATGGCCATATCTGACCTTTGCCAATTCCATAGAGGGGAATTGTCCCTGTCAACAACGGCCACAACGCAAAATCAGTTCCCACCAGGTCAGCCATTTCTTCCATGCTTCCTCACCTCTTTCTATACATCTGAACACCAATCTTACTGCTTTAATGGTGTTCAAAATCCAATGCAATAGCTCACAGACCACACAGAACCTTATTATGGAAGTCAAAAGGCTCCTAGACCCTACGGCTTGCCATCCATGAATTAAAGAATCAAGCATTCTGTGCTTTCTGTGACTACAAGATTTCTCTTTACTACAGGATTTAAATATCAAAAGACTTTGATATTTAAATAAGATGTGGTCTTAAAGGTTTATTGTCCAAAATGGCCTCCCTATCTATCCATAAAGGGAGCTCTGATGGTCTAGTGGTAAGAAACTGTGCTGCAATCCCAAAGGCACACTGTTTGAGTCCACCAGCTACTCTTCAAGGGAAGGATGGACAGTCTCCTCTTATGAGATTACTGTCTCTCAAAACCTGCTGGAGGATCAGCTGTGGGTTCGTTCCAACCTGACAGAACACCCCTCCCCCTCCCCAAGCTTACTTTGTCATATGGATGGGTGGGAGTACTAACCGATCCAGGATAGTAGCATACAGTCAGGAAAACTTCTGAAATGTGCCCACAGGTGCTTCAGCCTTGAGCATTGTGGCTTTCGGCCAGTGTTACAAAGCTCTCATCCCTACCAATTATGATTCTCTCTGCACCACCAGTTGTTCAACAAACATGGGCAAAGACTCTTAGCTCCTGTTCTGTAACGTAAGCAGTCCCAAGGTCCTGTCTCACGTCGGGTCTCTGGTTCTCTTCTGTGGCTGCTATGGCCCCTGCTCCTGTAGGCTCTAGTCTCCTGGCACGAGAATCTCTGGCTCCAAAGGGCACACTGCATTCTTTTGCTGTTTCTTTTGCTTGTAGGGAAGATCCCTCAATTCTGCCACTGGATCTGCTCAATTTAACGGCAAGACTAGCCAATCCTCCTTGTGGATACATTAACACATCCTACTCTCATGTTCGTTCCCATCTACATGGTGACATAAGTTAATGTATAGGGAAGCCATTTTGGACGTTAAACCTTAAATACCACACCTTGTTTAAATATTAAAACCCTTTGGTTTTTAAATCTTGTAGTTTAAAGAGAAATCTTGTAGTCACTGAGAACATAGAGCTCCAGGTTCTGTTGTGCAGTGGTGGCAAGTGGTAGGGCCTAGGAGCCTGCTGGTGTGGCTCAGGCTCCCCTCTCCCTTCATCTCTGTGGCAAGCAGATGTAGTGGTGGCTGTGGCTGTGATGTTAATGGAAGTACAGCACTTGCCCCTTCTTCCAGAGTAGCCTAAAACCTTGCAGGTCAGATTGAGGTCGGTAGTGCTGGTGGCATTATACTCGTCACAGGTTCTCTTCATTCTTGGTTGCGTCATGGCGTCCAGAACTTTATCCAGTCATGATACATCTCCACTCTGGATGCAGCAAGCATGGGAAACCGGGGAGCCATAACTATCAGTTTATGAGCTCGTTAGTATAAGCATTTGGAGATTTGTTTTATTTAAAATCATAATCAGAAAGATTGCTTAGTTAGTGACAGCTTCTGCAAGCAAACATTGTTTAAAAATCAAGCAATTTGGAAATTATTGTAATGAGTCAAATGCTTTGAATTTCCATGTAAATCATTTAATAAGAAGTTTTAATGTAGTGACTACAACGACATAATTTTTTAGGTTTTGGTGTATATATATTTATTTAATATTTTCAATATCTCAAAACTCATTGCTATGGAATAAGAACAGCTGACCCTCCCTGGGATTTTGGAGGCTATAAATCAGTGCTAGTGTAATTGAACCACCAGAAAGTCATGACCAAGGGGATTGGCAGTGTGACTCCCATGGACTGTGCCATCAGACTGCCTTTATTTTGATTATCCCCTAATAATTTACCCTTAAAAGATTTATATGTGGATATCTCATCTTCATTATAGACTCTGAAAGTTCCTCTTCTGTGATTGATAGCTTCAGAAAGCCAATGGAGGGTCAGTTGTGAGTTGGTTCAAACATGACCACAATGTCTTTGACTTTTTTTT
>NW_006399970.1:4965144-4966729 GCF_000299155.1 Elephantulus edwardii
GCATTAGGTAAATCTGCTGTCAGGGACCTTTCCAGAGTACTGAGAAGCAATGATGTCAGCCTAGAGACTAAGGTGCACCCGATCCAGTCCATGATCCTCACAATTAATTGCTGTGCATCAGAGAGCTAGATAATATCTCAGAATGATAGAAGAAAAATTGATACCTTTAAGTTGTGGTGCTGGAGAAGAGTCTTGAACATGCCATGAAACACCAAGAAAACAAATAGGTCTGTCTTGGAGAGAGTGAAACCAAGTTTTTCCTTGGGCACTAGGATTTTGAAGCACTGTCTTACATACATTGGCCATGTGGACAGGAGGAATCAATCCTTGGTTAAGGACATCATGCCCTGAAGGGTGGAGGGACAGCACAGGAGAGGAAGACCCCAGGTAAGTGATTAATACAGTGACTAGGAAATTGGGAGAGATATGGTAAAATCAGTGAGACTGGCTCAGTGCAGGATAGGCTTCAGATCTGTTGTACATAGGGTCACTACATTGAGTTGCAGGCAACTCAATGGTACATAACAACAACAATGGAATCGAGACTGCTAGAGATTTTGAGAACGACATACAATAGGACAGGGTTCAGATTTGTTGTTCATAGGTTCACTATGGGTCATGTTCCAAGGCACCTAAAAACAATTGAAGGTCTATTTTACAGTCAGCACCTGGCCCAGTTTAGACTTCTGATACTGAGCTTCTCCAATGATTCTTTCCACAGATAGAGTCAATCTGATTCCTGTGCAATCTGTCAAGTAAAGTCAATGAGTATATTTGCCATCTGTGCTTATTAAAGAAGGTATTTGTGATGAATAAATAATTGAATGTGCACAATTCAGTCATTCGATCTTTAGCTTCCTTTCTATCCTCAAATCCTTAATTTCCAAATTTATTTCTTTCTACTTTGTTTCCAGCTTTTGCATCCCTTTCACCAATTATTGTCTATGCATCCTGAGAGTATATTTGATCAATTTCAGAATACAAAAATTGGTAGAATTCCTGAGTTTCCTCGTCTTTGGCTTTAGCTGTTGGGACATATGTCATCCAGTTTAGACACATTCGCCCCCCCTCCCCCCTCCTTTCCTCATTTTCCTGGCAAGAACTTTTAGCACAATGATCAAATTTGGAAGTCCACATCTTTGTCTTGTTCTTGATCTTACAGGGATTGCTTTCATTTGTTTCTCCCATACCCTTCTATTGTATATTATGTTAGGCTGTAGGTGTTTTATAGATGCCCTTTACTTTGCTGAGAAATATTCTGTTAGTTGTTTACTGCTAGTTCTTATCATAAAATCGTGTTGAGTTTTGTCAAATACCTTTTCTATGCTTGGTTAATTCCCCCCACTCCCATTTTACTAATGTGGTGTGTTACATTGACTGGTTGTCTAATTTTGAACCATCTTATTATTGATGGGAATAATCACATTTTTTTGCAATGCATTAGAGAGCTAAACAATAACTAGGTATGATAGAGAATTGATGCCTTTGAGCTGTAGTGTTAGAGAAGAGTATTGACTATACCATGTACTGCTAAGAGAATGATCGGGTTCATCCTGGAGAGGGTTAAACCAGGCTTCTCCTTGGA
>NW_006399970.1:4973779-4981480 GCF_000299155.1 Elephantulus edwardii
ACAGAAGGTCAGGGACTACAGCCTTCAGTATGCATTGAGGCTCATAGTATCAGTAAAACAAAGATTCTCACTACTGGGCCGTTTGGCAGCATTATGATTGATGGTGGAGAGCCTGAGATTGTTAACAGCTTTAGTTTGCTTGGCTGCACAATCAACATTCTTGGCACCAGCAGCCAGGAAATTAAAAGATGTGTTGCTATGGGAAAGTCTGCAGTTAGAGACCTCTCTAAAGTACTGAAGAGCAACCATGTCAGTCTAGAGACTAAGGTGCACCTGATACAGGCCATAGCCTTTTCAGTCACTTGCTATACATCAGAAAGATGGACAGTGACTACGGGTGATAGAAGGGGAATTGATGCCTTTGAGCTGTGGTGTTGGAGATAGTATTAAATATATCATGGAGAGAACAAACAGGTTTGTCCTGGAGAGAGTGAAGCAAGACTGCTCCTTGGAGGCAAAGATTCTAATCTGACATACTTTGGACATGTTGCAATGAGGGACAAGTCCTTAGGGACGTCATGCTTGGGAGTTTGGAGGGACAGCACAAGAGAGGAAAAGACCCTCAATGAGATGGATTGATTCAGTGACTGGGATGAATGGGGTAGGTGTGTCGGAGACAGTGAGATTGACACAGGATAGATCAGGGTTTAGGGCTCTTGTACATAGGGTCGCTATGAATTGCAGGTGACTCAATGGCACATAACAACAACAACAACAACAACAACAACAATTATTAAATATTTGACATTGTTATTGCCATGGTCTTGACTGAAGGAAATAGCACTGGATCTAATATTTAGTCTGTTGAGTGCGTTCAGTGTGTGAAGCATTGTTCCAGGTTCTAGGGAAAATGTGATAAAGTTCCTTGCTGTCCTGAAGCAGTCAATAATTCCTCAGGGCTTAAAAAATATTTTTTAAAAAGTGTTTTAATGATTTCAGAAGTAGATATATCTCTGATTCTGACTGACTTTAACTAACTTTTGCCATGTTTAGGCCACTCAGAACCTTAGGTCCCTATAGTAGAGTACTTGGGGCGCATTTGCACAGAGGGATTAAAAATAGCTTTCTGTAGGCATCTAATTGGTTTCTAGAGTCAATTAAAAAAAGGTATACTTGATTTATGAATTCCTAAAAGATTTGAGACAGATTTACTCTCCAGTCTTTTCTGGTTCTAGTGATTAGTACATGTTTTTGTTAAGTGCATTTGAATCACCTACAACTCACAGTGACTCTATTAACAATGGATCAAAACCTTGGATATGTTCTACATCCTCCTCATAGCCTCTGTCATGCGTAAGCTCTTTGTTGCACTTACTCTGCCATCCCATCTCCTTGAAGGGCTTCATCTCTTCTGCTGAATCTCTCCTTTTCCCAGCATTATGTCCTCTTCTAAGAACTATGCTTAAAGTATGTGAGATAACATTTCAGCATCCTTGCTTCTGAGAAGCCACCTGGTTGTGCTTCTTCAGAACAGATTTGTTTGCTCTTTTGGTGGTCCACTGTTGTTTCTATGTACTGTCAGAATTTCCTCATAGCTGACCCTCCAGTAGACTTTCAAAGGCAGTAAGTTGTATGGGAGAAGAATGCTTATTTTTCTGGTGGATTCAAACCATGTGCCTTTGAATTGGCAGCACAACTCTTTACCACAGAGCCTCCAGACTGCCAGCATTAAAATTCAAAGGGATCAGTTCTTCTTTGGTCTTTTTTAATCACTGTTAACTTATACATGCAAGGAAGCAATTGGAAGTACTGTTGCTTGGATTGAGCACATCTTAATCTTTAAACTGACATCTTTGCCTTTTAGCACTTCAGAGGTCATTGACAGCAGATGTCAAGTCACATATTTTGATTTCTTGATGGCACCTAACAACTATTACTACCACTAAGGGTGTTGAAGTAAGTACTATAGGTCTTCTTTACTATCTGCAAGCAAGGTTGTGCCGTCTGCATAAGATAAGTTGTTGATGAGCCTTCCTCCAGTCCTAATGCCACATTATTCTTCATGTAGTCCAACTTTTCAAATTATTTTCTCAGCTTACAAATTGCATAGGTATGAAAAAAGATACAACCCCGACACAAACCTTTCTTGAATTTAAACCAAGCAATATCTCCTTGTTCTGTTCCAACAATGGCTTGTTGATCTAGAGTACTTCACTTAGAGTCTTTAAGTTCAAATTCAGTATGTGAGATACAGTGATAACTTTGGAAATGAAATTTCCTTTCTTGATTCAATTTGTCTAAATATTGGGAGCTCCAGTGATATAGTTTGTTAGGAATTGTACTACTGATGCAAAAGTGACCCTTCTCTGCTTGTATGAGTCCACCAGTAGTAGTCCACCATGCATGTCCACCATACAGCCTCCAAAAAAACCACTGGCGAGTTAGCAAGAATCAGTTACCTTACCAGTTACTCTCTGATAAGGAATTTGTTGTTGAATTGAATGCTTATATTATCTTAAATTGTTGTAGTTGTTATGTGCCATTGAGTCACCTATAACTCATAGTGACCCTGTGTACACAACCCTAAACCCTGCTCTATTCTGTGACAATCTTATTGTCTCTGACACACATACCCCCATTACCCCAGTGACTGAGTCAGTTCATCCCATCAAGGGTCTTAATGTTCCGCCACCTGCCCAAGCATGGCGTCCTTCTCCAAGGACTGGACACTTTTTGCAGCATGCCTAAAGTATGTCAGAAGAAGCCTCAGAAAAATGCTTCCAAGGAGCAGTTGGTTTCACCCTCTCTAGGACAAACCTGTTTGTTTTCCTGGCAGTCCATGGTATCACTTATGGCTCAAAGGCATCAGTTCTCCTTCTATCATCCCTAGTCCAGCTTTCTGCTGCATAGCAAGTAATTGCAAAGGCCATGGCATGAATCAGGCACACCCTAATCTCCAGACTGACATTGTTGCTCTTCATCACCTTGGAGAGTTCTCTGACAGCAGACTTTTTCAATACAGTTCATCTTTTAATTTCCTGGCTGCTGGTACTAAATGTGTTGATTGTAGAACCAAGCAAACTGAAGCTGTTAATAATCTCAGTCTCTTCAACATCTATCATGATGCTGCCAATTGGCCCAGTGGTGAGAATCTTTGTTTTCTTGATGTTGAACTTTAATCCAAATTGAAGGATGCAGTCCTTGACCTTCTGCAGCAGGCACTTCAGATCCTCCTCTGTTTCAGCAAGCTTAATTGTATCGTCTGCATAATGCAGATTGTTGATGAGTCCTCCTCCAATCCTGATGCCACATTTCTCCTCATAGAGCCCAGCCTTCTGTATAATCTGTTCTGCATCTTAAATTAAATAAACAAAATTGAAGGTTACCTTTCTAATCTAGTAGGCTGTTCTGAATCATAGCATTTTGGTATTCTTACATGTTTATAGGTGAATCACAACAAACTGTGGCTAAATCTGTGAAGAATAGTAATCACAAGAACACTTGATCTTATTTATGTGAAATCTTTACTTGGACCAGGAGGAAGTAATAAGAACAGAGCAAGGAAACACTGTATTGTTCAAAATGGGGAAGTTTGTAAGCTAAGGATGTGTCCTATCTCCATGCCTTTTCAATCTATATGCAGAAAAGATTATTGTATTTGGCAGATTAAAGATATATGGTCAAGAAACCCAATGGGGGTTCACCATCATGTTTCTCGTACATTAAAATTAAAGCCCTGGAGCCTCTTTTTTTTTTTTTAAATAAAGTATTCTGTACATCTAAAGAAAAGAAAGACAGACATTCTTTATTAGGAGATTAGCCAATTGGGAAGCTAGCAGTAAAGCAGGCTGCCATTTGAGATTTCCCATACTCTTTCCCACCAAGTGTCTAATATACAGGAAAGATAAACAAAAACTGAGTGGAGGCAATTAGTAGGCTTGTTTATGGCCCATAATGAAAATTTTTGTTCAACATCTTGTCCAGTGCCGCTTGTCAGTTTCTCAGTTTGAGACTATCTTTTCTTGTTATTGCAGGCATCTGTTTTAATGAAGGTAATTGTTTTCTTTCCTGGTCTCGAACCTGTTCCACAAGTTCTGAGCATCTTTAACCTAGTTAAGAAGATAAGTTTAAAGTAAATCAATAAAGTAGAATTAGTTACTGGATAGTATATAACACAGCTATCAGAAAGACAAAATGGTATCAGTACTGCTAATTATTTTTCTTTAATCAGTCAGAATCCATATATTTTTTGTTTGTTATATTTTCTTGAAGATAAGGTTGTATGTCTGTTGATATACTGAAAATTGACAAATTTGAGAGTTTACTGCTTTCCACAGCTGTTATGATAATAAACAAAAATATATAATAAAAATAACAATAATGTAGAATAGTAAATACAATAATAATTTCTTTAATTTCATAACACTGAAATTGACTTATGTGTTTTTATTAGTTTCTGAATTTTACAGATAAGGAAATTAAAGCATAGAAGAATCAAATTACTTGTTCAGAGTCATACATCTAGTTATGGTGGAGTGAGAATTTGAAACCACGCAGTTTGCTTTAGAGCTTTTTCTCATAAGCATTTTATTGGGTCCAGGGAAGAGTTTGAGAATTCTTGTCTTGGATAATAGAGCCAATTTTCAATTTTGATAGGGTGAAAAAGTTGGCTGCATACAGAATTTATAAAGATATTTTGCTATAAAGACTTTCTAGATTTTGGTGCTACTGTAGTGTTCAGAATGCTAACTTACTGTTTTCTTTCACCTGCATCTGCTTTTGTATCATATACAAATTAACGTACTTACATTATTACTCAGACTTCAGGATACTATTAAAGTAAATAGAGGTATTAAAACAACTGAAATACTATGTTATTTATGAAGCAGTAACACTGAGTTTATTAGATCTAATCAGTAACACTGATTAGCTCACTAGTGTTAGATCCAAACTGATAGAGCCTCATGTTCCTGCTTGGTGACTTCCTTGGTGTTTGTCTAGCCTGAACCTGTGAAGTTTTCTAATTTGTGAAGAGGGAAGATCAAACTTAAAATGCTGTCAGAAGATGGAAAAAAAAGCCTAATTTATTCATATTTATTTATTTATTTCTTTTCATACTAGTTTGTTTACAAACTAGTTTATTTACAAACTTTGAATACATGGTTTTCCAGAATAGATTCTTCCAACTTCCCTCAACCCCCATCAAATTGTAGAACCCCATGACTAATTCCCCTTCCCCCTGCACATCCTCATCCCTCTGCTTCCACCCCCGCCTGCCTTGGATCCTTCTATTCGTTATACAATAATGATTTTATACTAATTGAGTTAGTGCACTCAGCATAATACTCTCCAGTCCTCCCAAGTTAGGTAATAATGTACAAAATCATAGCTCCTGCGTGCTGTGTAGTATTCCATTGTGTGCATGTAAAATAATTTCTCAATCCATTCATTTGTGGTTGGACATCTGGTCTGTTTCTATGTTCTTGTGACAGTGAATAATGCTGCTGTGAACATTGGTATATAAGTCTCTGTGCCTCACTTCTAATTTTGTCAGGGTATATTCCAGGTATTGGAATATCTGGGTCATGTGGAATTTCTGTGTTCAAATTTTGGAGGAAGTGCCAAACTGCCTTCCAGAGTGGGTGTACCATTTTACAATCCCACCAACAAAGTATAAGAGTTCCTTTCTCGCCACATTCTCTCCAACATTTATTACTTGCTGTCTTGTTAAACTTTGCCGCTGTTACTGGAGTGAGATGGTACCTCTTGTGGTTTTGATTTGCATCTCTCTTATTGCCAGTGATTTTAAACATTACTTCATGTGTCTGTTTGCCATTCGAATATCTTTCTCTGTGAAATTTCTTTCCATGTCTTTTGCGCATTTTGTAATTGGTTTATCAGTCTTTTTCTTGTGGAGGCCCAGGAGAATTCTGTAAACTTCTGTTAGAGACTCTTGTCTGAGATGATATTACCAAATGTTTGTATTATCAATTGGTAGGTTTTCTTCTCACTCTGTTGGAAAAGATTTTTTTTTTTTTTTGGAAAAGATTTTTGATGCACACATGGATTTAATCTTTAGAAGGACTCATTCATCAAGTTTATCCTCTTATGGTTTTGGGTTTATAGACTAATGGAACAGAATTGAGAACTCAGACACAGACCAGCTATTTATGGTCAACTGATATTCAACAAGGAAATCAAAGCTATCAAATGGGGAAATTATAGCCTCTTCAACAAATGATGCTTGCAAAATTGGACTGTTACCTGCAGAAAGCTGAAATAGCGTCCACATCTCTTATACCATACACAAAAATCAACTCAAGGTGGATCAGAGACCTGGAAGTCATTGATATTTATTGACTGGGCATCACTAAAAAAAAACATTTTCAGTGATAAATGAATCTGTTCTTGTTGTTGTTGTTATGTGCTGTTGAGTCGCTTACGACTCATAGCGACCCTATGTACAACAGCCCTAAACCCTGCTCTATCCTGTGCCAATCTCACTGCCTCTGAAACACCCATCCTGATTACCCCAGTCACTGAATCAATCCACCTCATAGAGGGTCTTCCCCTCCAACACCGCCCCTCTAACCTCCCAAGCATGATGTCCCTCTCCAAGGACCTGTCCCTCCTTACAATATGTCCAAAGTATGTCAGATGAAACCTCAGAATCCTTGCCTCCAAGGAGCAGCTTGGTTTAACCCTCTCCAAGATGAATCTGTTTGTTTTCTTGGCAGTCCAGGATACATTCATTATTCTTCTCCAGCACCACAGCTCAAAGGCGTCAATTCTCCTTCTATCCTCCTTAGGCATTGTCCAACTCTCTGATGCATAACAAGTGATTGCAAAGACCATAGCCTGTATCAGACGCACCTAGATCGTTTAAAACTAACATTCAGATTCACTTGGAGCCCATCTTATCTCATTGCTGTCAACATGGAACTGATTCATAACTGACCCTCCAGTGGGTTTTTGGAGGCTGTAAATCACATGGGATGAGATTGTCCATCTTTTTCCTTATGATCTGCTTGTAAATTTGAAATACCAGACAGGAACCATATTTGAGTTAGCAATGTAGCTATGTATGGACTATGTTTCCAGAGCTCCCTGGTTATGTAAATAAGGGCCCATAGGGTCCATAGGAACATATAAATTGGTATTTTCAGACTTAAGTAAAAAATAATTTACTTCCTGAAGCAGTTGGCTTAATCCAGTATCTCAGGTCCTGAATTTGGGGGATTCTTAGATGTACTTGATTAGCATAGACTCATTTTTGTGGCCACCCAGTGAACATGAGAGTAGAATCATACTCCAGAGAGTTTTCAATAGTTGATTTTTCAAAACTAGTTTATAGGTTTTCTTTGGAGATGCCTGTAGGTGAACTCAGACCCCTAACTGTTTTATTTTCAGTCAATCATGTTAAATTTGTGCCACCCAGGAACCCCAGTACTAAGCTAAAAACTCAAGATTGGCTCAGTTGACATCTATGTATCAATTTATGTGCCTGTATGGGCCCCAAAGTATATCTATCTGTGTTTCATTGACTATGCAAAAGAGGTGACCATGTGGGTCACAACAAACTATGTCTAACATTGAGAACAATGGGAATCCCAGAATACTTATTGTACTCATAAAAAATCCACACATTGACCAAGAAACTGTTGTCTGAATGAACCAAGGGAACACTCCAAGGTTTAAAATATAAAAAGGATATGCATCAGGGATGTATCCTTTTCCTATACCTCATATGTTGTTGTTGTT
>NW_006399970.1:4985300-4987391 GCF_000299155.1 Elephantulus edwardii
TTCTGCATATGCTAGGAGAGTCTATTTCTTGGAAAGGGACATCATGCTTGGAAAGGGGGAGGATCAGCAAAAAGGAAGGAAGCCTTGCATGAGAAGGATAGATACAGTGACTGCAGCAATGGAAAGTTTATCAGAGATGATGAGGATGACTTAGGATAGGACAGGGTTCAGTTCTATTGTTCATAAAGTTTGTATGAGTTGTACTCGACTCAAAGGCACCTAACAAAAACCACAGTGGTCTCTTTGGACACTCACTTGTATGATGACCGGAAAGCTCTGGTAGCACAGTCTATAGGGCTCAGAGATATCCTTGCTAACATTAGATAGAGCTTGGCTGAAAGAGAACGCCAGACAGGAAGGCAACTCTGTGGGTCACAACAAATTATGGATAACATTGAGAACAATAGGAACAGTGGGAATTCCAGAATATTTAATTGTCTTTGTGTGAAACCTATACCTCGACCAAGAAACAGTTTCTGAATAGAACAAAGGAACGGCACAAGGTTTAAAATCAGAAAAAATGTACATCAGAGTTGTATCTTTATCCTTAATTATTTAACCTGTATGCTAAGCAAATAATTCGAGAAGCAGGACTTTATGATGAAGAATTTAGCATCCTTTTGGGCAACACTCACCAACAACCTGCATTATGCTGATGACACAAACTTGCTTGTAGACAGTGAAAAGGATTTGAAGCACTTGCTGCTTCAAAGACTGCAAACTTCAATATAGATTACATCTCAACAGCAAACAAAGAAACAAACAAACAAAAAATCCACCACTGAACTAATAAACGACATCATCATTGATGGAGAAATGTTTGAAATTGTTAAAATGTCATTTTGCTTGTATCCACAATCAACACCTAAGGAATTAGCAGTCAATAAGTCAAAGGACATGCTGCATTGGGAAAATCTGTTGTTAAAAATTAAAACAGACTTTCAAGGGGAAAAAAAAAGAGGAACGAACTGGGGGGGGTTAGAGAAAATAGTGCAACAATGAATGACTGGAAATCCAAAATCTCTGTAAATGTTCATTAAAATTAATAAAATTTAATAAAAATTTAAAAAGCAACAAAAAATGTCTTCAAAGTGTGAAAGATAAATGGTATCAGTTTAAAAACTAAGGCACACCTGGTCTAAATCATGGTATTTTCAATTGCTTTCTATACATCTGAAAGTGGAATAATGAATTGGACCAAAGAAGAATCAATTTGATTTGTAGTGTTGGTGAAGAATACATTATATCTTATGGATTGCCAAAAGAACAAACAAGTATTTCTTTGAAGACATGTAATCAAGTTGTTCCATAGAGGCAAGGATGGTGAAAGGATCAATCCTTGGAAAAAGACATCATGATGGGAAAGGTAGAGTGTCAGAAAAAGAGAGGAAGACCCTCTAGGAGATGGACTGTAACAGTAAACTTGAGCATGATGGAGAAGGTGAGGCCGACATTGGCTAGGGTAAGAGTCTGATCTGTTGCTCAGAAAGTTGCTCTGAGTTGTAATTGACTCGAAGGCACTTAACAACATCAGCAATGACAGTTCATGGAAATTACTCCACATACACGAGGAAAGATGCATTAGACTTCAAATCTCCTATTTTTACTCTCAATTAAACTAAAACCAAATTTATTGCTGTTGAGTCAATTTTAACTCATAACGACCTTTGTAATTTTATTATTGTTAGGAGCTATCAAGTATGACTCCTAGTAACCCTATTCTGTACCATCTTCACCATCTCTGATACACTTGAACCCATTGCTACTTTATCTATCCATCTCATTTTGGATCTTCTTCTCTTTTGCCAACCTTTTACCTTTCCAAGCATGATAGCCAAGGAATAGCCTCTCTCAGAAACATGTCCAAAGTGTGAGAGATGAAGTGTCACCATCTTTGCCTCCATGGAACACTCCCACTGTACTTTTTTCAAGACAGACCTGTTCATTCTTTTGGCTGTCTATGGGCTATTTAGTACTCTTCTCTAACACCACAACCCAAAGGCATCAATTCTTGTCATCATTATTTATTGTCCAGCTTTTAGATACATAGCAAATGATTGGAAAAACCATGGCCAGAATTAGACACCTCAG
>NW_006399970.1:4988371-4995973 GCF_000299155.1 Elephantulus edwardii
ATATTCCTAGAGCCTTATTTTTAACCAGTGTCTTCATTGCAGCTTGAACTTCTTCCTTTCTTACCATTAGTTCTTGTTTATATGGCATTTATGGAAAATTTTCAGTGTCGACCAATTCTTTTTTTTATAGTGATTCTGTGTATTCCTTCCAACTTCTTTCACTGCTTCCTGAATCACTTAAGATTTTGTCCATGGTATCTCTCAGTATGGTCACTTAAGGTTTGAATATTTTTTACAGTTCTTTCAGCTTGAGAAATGCAGAGCAGATTCTTCTCTTTTTATCTCTGAGGTCTTTGCATTTTTTATTATAATACTTTGTCTTCTTGAGCTTTCCCTTTGAATTCTTATTTTCACTTAGGATGGCCAGGGCTGTATATTTATGGCATGAGACTGTGAGTGTATTTTCCCTCAGTGACTGGCGGTTTTCAATTACCAACCTTTGACTTTATCAACTATGGCGTAAAAGCTTCTTTCCTCTATCTCCTCACTCCCTATGAAAAGATGATGTTGGTAAAATAAGCCATTTTCTCTATACATGGAAGGGGACTGGCTGCACAGCTGTCAAATTACAAGTTATATATGGAAGAAATAACTTGAGTTTAGATGCCATTATATAAATTTTTTAGATAGTATTTTAAACTTCTAGAATAAAGGAGCAAGGCAGTCCTCTGAACATTTAAATATGATGTGGATCTTGACTTTCTTTTTCTACTTTTTAAAAGAAGAATCCAATGTTACTGTGACATTGGCAGTCTCCAAATGTCCATATTGATGTCATAAATATGTCACTGATTAAATGAAAGAAATGTATATTGATCTGTAAAATTGAATTTGTGAGACTATTTTCAGGGCAGAGCAGAATAACAAACTGAAAATCCCTGCCTGCTTTTATTAATTTCATTTGTTATCAAACATGGTAACTGTTCATATCCTGTTGACTTCCTTTTTGAAGCAAGCTAAGGAAGTATGATAATGTAACATTTGTTAATATTTTCTGATATGATACTTTAAAAAGTTCCTGATGGAATGTTATTTATTGTTTAAAATTTGTTATTTTTAAAAATAGTTAACCTTTATTATGTACTTCAAGAGCCATGGTAGCATAGTGCATTAACATGCTTGCCTGCTAACTAAAAAGTCAGTAGTTCAAATCCACCAGTGGGAGAAAGATGGGCAGCCCCCTTCTTTAAAGAGTTATATCCTCAGAAACATGATGACCTGTCACTATGAATTGGAATCACCTCAACAGCAGTGGGTTTGCTATACTTTTTTCATAGACAACATTGGGAGAAAAGAAAGTTTCTGTAGTGTTTATATAAATTTAACTGTATCACCCAAAGATAACTCTTGTTGTATTTTGAGCTATTTGTGGACACATATTTGTTTAATTTAAGAAATGTTTATTACAGTAAAGAGAAGAAGACCCTGGACGAGATGGATGGATACAGTAACGAGGGCAATGGGGCTTGGTGTGTTCAAATCAGAAAAACTAGCTCAGGACAGGGCTTGGTTCAGAGCTACTGGACATAGGGCCACTATTAGTCACAGGGGACTTGATGGCATATAACAACAACAACAACAACATTATAGCAGGAATATTTGCTTATCACAGAACATAACCCAGAAGATAACAGGTAAACAGAAGAAAATTGTAAACAAATAATAATTTGAGAATTGTATCTATAAATATACCAGAATTCTCTTAATCATTCCCTTGGTTTTTGTACATTAAGAATATTAAGAGTCTACATGTTCTTTTGATGTTGTAAAAGTATCATTTGGCTATTATTATTACATTAATATAATAACATGTACTGCTGGGAGAACAGATTCATCCTAAAGAGGGTGAGACCAGGCTGCTCCTTGGAGGCAAGGACTCTGAAGCTTTGTCTGACATACTTTGGACATGTTGCAGGGAGGGACCAGTCCTTAGAGAGGGATGTAATGCTTGGGAGGGGGAAGGGATAGTGCAAGAGAGGAAGACCCTCGATAAGATGGATTGATTCAGTGACTGGAGTAATGGGGAAGGTGTGTCAGAGACAATAAGATTGGCACTGGATAGAGCAGGTTTCAGGGCTGTTGTACATAGGGTTGCTATGAGTCACAGGCAACTCGACAGCACATAACAACAACACCATACTTTAAGAAAAAATATTTTAAGAGGACTTGATTAGTCAATAATCTATTCCATCTATATGCTGAGCAAATTATCTGAGAAGCTGGACTTTATGAAGAGGATTGTGGCATAAGAATTGGAGGGAAATTCATTGATAACCTGCGTTATGCAGATGGCACAACCTTACTTGCTGAAAGTGAGGAGGACTTGAAACATTTGTTGCATCTCAGTATCAAGAAAACAAAGACTCTTACCACTAGACCAACAAGCAGTGGAATGATGGATGGAGAGGAGATTGAAACTGTCGACAGTTTCATCTTGCTTGGATCCACAATTAACACCCTTGGTACAAGTAGACAGGAAATAAGAAGACACATTGCAATGGGAAGATTTGCAGTTAAGGACCTTTCCAAATTATTGAGTAGTTGTGATGTCTGTTTGCGGACTAAGGTTTGTCTGATTCAGACCATGGGCTTTACAATTACTACCTATGCACCCGAGACATGGATAATGAATGATGATAGAAGAGGAATTGATGCCTTTGAGCTGTGGTGTTGGAGAAGAGCACTGGATGGAAAGAGAATGAACAGACATGTCTTGAAGAAGGTGCAGCCAGAGAGCTCTTTGGAGGCAAGAATGATGAGGCTTTGCCTCACATACTTTGGACATCTTGCTAGTAGGTGCTATTCTTTGGAAAGGCACATGATGTGGGAAGGGTGGAGGGTTGGCAAAGGAGAGGAGACCCTCAATTGAAAGTCTCAATTGAGGAGACCCTCAAGCAGGTGGATTGACACAGTGAGTGCTGCAATGGGCTCTTGTGTTTCAGGAAGTGCGAGGATGGCACAGGACAGGACTGGGTTCAGATCTTTTGTTCATAGGGTCATTATGAGTCATACTTGACTTGACAGGACCTATCAGTAACAACCTAAAAGAGGATTTAATAAAAGTAGGTTGCCAAAAATCTTGAAATTGTGGTTAAGAGGAATGAACAGCAAGCAAAAAAGCATTAGGCAATAAAGCCAGGAAGAATGGAGTTCTTACCTAGGGGATGAGTCTATGAGTGGCATATTAAAAATACAAGTATTTTAGATAGAGATCAGAAGTGCTACAAACAAACAAATGGACAAAGAAAGAAATTGAGTGCTAAGGCAAATGAAAAAACTTTGTAGAAGTTTTTAGTATAGGAAGAGGAAACCATTGGAGTGAGATATGGTAAGAAGAAATCCAGCTATTTTTGTTCCAGCCTTAGTTTAAGGATATAAAGACATATTTCACATAACCCTCTCTGGATCCCTCGGCCATTTATAATCAGTAAACATTCATTCAGCTGTTATTTAATGAGTCTGGTCCTGGGCTGAGTGCTGAGGAGATAATCTTAAAGCATAGACAGCAAAGCGAATGTATTTTCTAACATCTTAATGAAATGAATATTCTACCAATGAAATAAGCATTCTCAGAAGTCACTTTAGAATACTTATGGCATCTCTGTCTTGTGTCAATTTTCTGAGACTGATATTTTTTTAAACTAGGAGTATGTACTCAACTCAATAGAACAACAACAGCAACAACTTTGTATATCATACCAAAACAACAACCCCTCAATCTACTTACATCAAGTAAAGATTGACTCATAGTGACCCTCCATAACGTTTCTAAGACTGTAAATCTTTATGGAAGGAACTTTCCCATCTTTTCCCTACAGAATGACTGGTAGATTTGAACCATTGACCTCTGAGTTAGCAGTGCAACACATAGCCAACTATACCACCAGGGTTCCTTTCATATATCATAAGCCCTCAATAAAAATGGGAGCCCAGGTGGCCAAGTGGTAAGGAACTTCACTGCCAGCCTGAAGGCAGGCGATTCAGATTCACCAGCTGCTCTGCAGGAGAGAGATGGGCAGTCTCCTCCTGTGCAATTTGCTGCCCCGTTGGAGAGTCACCTCTGATGCCCAACAACAACAACAACAACTGTGATGACAGTGATAATTTTTTTGATTCCTAGTTTGGCCTTTTCCTTAGTTCTTCTGTCTCATTGATATAACATGGCAAGAGTAAGAGAGTGAGACACAAGAGTGGGAGGTATTGGGAAGCAAAATCTTAATTAATTTTGAAGTTGACAAGAATAAAGCAAGTAAAATGTGGTAAATCCTGTCAGTTGTTGGAATGATGTCTCCTAAGCAACAAGGCTTTTTGGGCGACAACTTGGTTTCATGGGAAAAGCATAAACTGTGTCATTAGTTTTGAATTCTAACTTAAGCTCTTGAATTTGATACTTAAAGAGTTAGTACCCTTAAAGCACCTATACAGTGCCTGGTACCCAGAAAGCACTCAATAAATGTGGCCTCTCACTGTAAGCATTCACCTTTCACTCTTTTTTCTGTCCTTTGTTCACAAAATACTTGATGAAAATCTCCTAGCTATCGAGTTCCATGTTGTGTCTGGTGGGAACAAGGAGAGCTGGTCAAACAGGGCCTTTGCCACTGTGAAGACTCGATTCTACCTGAAAGAAGCTAGGCTTTTCACATGTTGGGTTTTTCCTTCTTTTTTAATTTAGATCTCTAAGTTCTACTGGGTCTTATACCATTATCAGTAAAATGCTTTTAGTTCCAAAATTCTAGCATCTTATGGATTAATTGCTGGGCTGCTAACCAGATGGTTGAAAGCTCAAACCCACTAGCTGCTCTAAGATTCTCAGCCTCTAAAACCTGATGGGGCAGTTATCCTGTGTCCTGGCGGCTTACTGTGAGTCAGAATCTACTTGATGGCAGTAGATAGACACTGTTTACCTGCATGACTATACCCCAATCATACGTTGAATGACTCACTAAGTACCTACTGATATCTACCCTATGCAAGCACTGTGGTAGATGCTGTCGGATATAGGAGTAATCAGAGTAGCACAGCATCTGCCCTCGTGGACCACTGAGGTCAAGGTAAATGGCAGACAAGGTAATTGTGAGTGTGATTAGCATTCCACAAGGTAATATACTGGGTTTTTGCTACTTACTAATGTAAGAGAAATCTTGTTGTTGGTATAAAATACATTGTAAAACATTTATCCATTTTAAGCTTTCTGATTTTGCAGATTTTCATTTTCCTGTTTGCTTCAACAGGAGCAGTTGGACATCACGGAGACAATTTGGTAGAGAAGATAATTACAGTGCTTCCCCAGCTCCCGGGTCACACGAACGATGTGATGGTTGACATGGTAGAACTCACTGCACTGCAGGCCACAGAGGAGAATCTCAGTATGGTTGCCCCAGGCTGCCTCGCACAATCCAAGTAAGAAATGGACCTTCTTTTCCTCTCATCTTTCTCTCCTTCCACGTATCTCCTTCATAAATGTTGTTCTAGAAAAAAGACAATAAAGAGTTGTTTTGCTTGGAAAATTCATACTTGATAGTACTTAGAAAAGAGCAGTTTTCTCCCTTAATATGAAAGAACCATATCTATTAAACCTAACAATAAGCCCTACATATGGAGATTTATAGAAGATTTATAATAGAGAACACTACATGGTTTAAAATTAAGAAAGGTGTGCGTCAGGCTTGTGTTCTTTCTCCATACCTATTCAGTCTATATGCTGAGGAAATTATTTGGGAACATGGGCTCAACAAAGAAGAATAATTGATTCCTTTGAGCCGTGGTACTGGAGAAGAGTGCTGAACACCTGAAGGACTGCCAAAAGAATGAACAAATATGTCTTGTAGAGGGTGCAGCTGGAGTGCTCTTTGGAGGCAAAGATGATAAGGCTTTCCTTACATACTTTGAACATGTTGCTAGGAGGGGTTATTCCTTGGAGAAGGACCTGATGCTTGCAAAGATAGAAGGTTGGTGGAGGATAGGAAGACCCTCAAACAGGTGGATTAACGTGGTGACTACCTCAATGAACTCTAATGTGTCAAGAAGTGTGAGAAGGATGGCATAGGATAGAATAGGGTTCATACCTACTTTTCATAGGGCCTCTATGAGTTGTGTTCAACTTAATGACACCTAACAACAACACCAACAATATTTGATACCTTGTGTGTGTGAAGTAGTGTCAGAAAATGCAGGGAAAGAAAAACTCTGACCATTGCCATTTTGGTATGATTGTACTATCATGACTAAAAGTAATGATAATTTAACAAACATAATAGCTCAGGAGTGATTTTAGTTGGTAATAATTGTAGCTAAATGAACACGCCAAACTAAAACACTTCCACTGAATAGATTCCAAAAAACAGTGACCATATAGGGCAAAGGAGAACTACCCATTTTTTTTGACGTCTGAATATTTCACTAGAGGGACAAGAAGCCAAAGCAAAGGAAAGAAATCAGGAAATTAAGGAGCTGCACAGAAGATTTCAAAGGGTAATGTGGGAAGATAAAGCAAAATATTATAATGACATGTGCAAAGAGCTGGAGTCAGAAAATAAAAAGGGCTGAATTAACTTGGCATTTTTTAAGCTGAAGGAACTGAAGAACAAATTTAAGCCTTGAGTTGCAATACTTAAGGGAGCTTTGATCGGAATATTAAATGATCCAGAAAGCTTTAAAAGAAGATTGAAAGGAGTATACAGAGTCACTGTACCAAAAAGAATTGGCAGACACAGAAGAATTTCATGAAACATCGTATGAGCAAGAGCATGTGGTGATGAAGGAAGAAATCCAAGCTGCTCATAAAGAATTGGCAAAAAACTAGGCCCCAGGAATTGATAGTGTACCAATTGACATATTTCAACAAACAGATGCTGTCCTGGATGCACTCACCAAGTTGTGCCAAAAAAATCTGGAGGACAACCACTTGGCCAACTGACTGGAAAAGATCCATATTTGTTTCCATCCCAAAGAAAGGTGATCTGACAGAGTATGGAAATTATCAAACAATATCATTGCTATCACATGCAAGCAAGATTCTACTGAAAATGATCAAAAAATGTCTGGAACAGCACATCAACAGAGAACTGCCAGATATGTAGACTGTGTTTAGAAGAGGCCATGGTACTAGGGATATTACAGCTAGTGTTACCTGGATCTTGGCTGAAAGCAGAATGCACCAGAGGAATACCTATCTGTGTTTCATTGATTACACAAAGCCATTTGACTATATGGATCACAACAAATTATGGTTGACTCTGAGAAGAGTGGAAATCCCAGAACCCTTGATTGTGCTTATGTGAAACCTGTACTTGGACCAGGAGGCAGTCATCAGAACAGAGCAAGGAAACACTGCGTGGTTTAATATCAGGAAAGGTATATGCCAGAGATGTGCCTTATCTCTATACCTTTTCAGTGTGTATGTGGAACAGTTCATCTGGGAGGCTGAGCTCTTTGAGTAGGAATGTTGCATCAGGATTGGAGGAAGATTTATCAACAACCTAAGTTCTGTGCAGACGACACAGCCCTTCTTGCTGAAATGGAGGAGGATCTAAAGTACTTGCTGCAGAAGGTCAAGGACTGCAGACTTCAATATGGATTGAAGCTCAACATCAAGAAAACAGT
>NW_006399970.1:4996319-4996953 GCF_000299155.1 Elephantulus edwardii
TAACAACAACAACAAAAGAAGTCTTTACAAAGGTAGGTTATCTCATCTCTCGCCTGTGAAGTGGCTAGTGTGTTTGAACTACCAAACTTTCTATTATACCAATGCTTAACCCACCAAACCTCAAAGAATCCTTAGTGGAACACTCAGAAGTTGTTAAGAGTTTACTTGAGCCATAAACTGTCATTCATGATAGAAGAATAATTGATGCCTTTTTCAAGGAGTATTTTTCTTTTTTGAGGAACTTTTGAGTCACATACAAGGACAATTAGGAAGAATATAAATAATATTAATTAAGACTAAGTGCCTGCTACTGATTATAATTTTTTATAAGTAAAGAATCAGATTAATGTGATCTTAGTTATATCTTGAAGGATTTAGAAATAAGAGAAGGTATGAAAATAAGAATGATTCAGGCCTGATGTGAACTTTTAGGAAGAAAAGAGTCAGGCTTATTGCATTGCCTCTACCTCTTTCCTCACTTCCATCAGCCCTGCTTGCATTGTTCAAGAAGTAACTCTTTGTTCTAAGCATCCTTCCAGGCATTTTACATTTGAAATACCATATAATTTTCACAATAGTGCATTATCTTAGCTAATGATGTTGTAACAGAAATGCCATAAATTCATGACTTTAA
>NW_006399970.1:4999278-5006711 GCF_000299155.1 Elephantulus edwardii
GAATTATAACCATAGGTAAAATCTTATTTGCATCATGTTGGAACTGGCTCATTACATTGGGAAGTTGGCTGTTAAGGACCTCGTCAAAGTTCTAAAGAGCAGTTTAAAGACTAATGTATACTTGGCCATTCGCCGTGGCACTTTTAATTGTTTACTACCATTCTTAAAGTTCAGAAAGGAAAAAGGAAAACGAAAGAAGAATTGATGCCTTGGAATTATGGTGTTGGAGAAGAGTATTGAAGATCCCATGGACTGCCAAAGTGACAAGTTTCCCTTTGAAGAAAGTGCAGTCGTAGTTCTCCATAGACACAAGAGTGGGGAAAATTCCTCTCACTTACTTTGGACATGTTTTTAGGAGCAGTCAGTCCTTGGACAGAGGCGTCATGCTGAGGCAGGTAGAGGGTTAGTGAGAGAGGAAGACCTTCAATGAGATGGAGAAAGTGAATAAAACAGTGGACTTAAACATGACAGAGATTGTGAGGCTGGTATGGGATATAGTGCAAGGTTCAGATCTGTTGTTCATAGAAGGGTCACTTTGTTTTGTAATAACATAGCTGAATTTTCAGCATTTTGTTTTAGGCTGTAAATTACTGAGAAGGAGATTGATCATCTCTTCCCCTCAGAGCCATTGGTGGAACCTCCTAACCATAAGTATGTTGTTGTTATGTCATGGAGTTGGAATTGACTCATATTTCACCTTCCAGTGGGTTTTCAGAGGCTGTAAATAGCATGAGAGGAGATTGTCCCTTTTTCTACCATGGAGAACCCAGAGGTTTGATTTAGATTTAGAACCCAGACGGCTTGACTGCAGATCTTCTGTCTGCCTACTCCGTTGTCTATGCAGTAAAGCTGGAGAAGAACAAGATGTTGGAGAGGATGTGGCAAGAAAGGAGCACTTATACATTGTTGGTGGGATTGTAAAATGGTGCAACCATTCTGGAAGGCAGTTTGGCATTTTCTCAAAAAGCTGAACATAGACATTCCACTACTTGTAATATACCCTGAGAATAGGAGAACTGAGGCACAAACTGAGATTTGTACACCAATGTTCATAGCAGCATTATTCACCACCGCAAGAACATGGAGACAGCCCAAATGTCCAACCACAAACAAATGGATTAAGAAATTATGATACATTCACACAATGGAAAACTATGTAGCACCCAGGAGCAATGACTTTGTAAATTACTACCTAACTTGGGAGGGACTGGAGAGCATTATGCTGAGTGAACTAATTCAGTCCCATAAGGATAAATATTGTATAAAATTGTTTTTGTAGAATGAGTTTTGTAGAATGAGGATCCAGGAGGGGTGAGAGAGGCTGGCAGCAGAGGGATGTGGATATGTAGGGGGAAGGGAAGATTAATCATTGGGTTGTACATTTTGATGGATGGAGGGGTGAGGGAAATTGAAAGAATTTGTTCAAATTTGTATTCGAACTTTGTAAATAAACTAGTAGAAAAAAATAAAATTGGAGAAATAAAAAAATAAAACCAAAATAAAGGTATGAATTTAAAGAGACAATGAGAATGAAAAATCAAGTTCCTTTATAATTTAATCTGAGAAGCCCTATTTGTTCATGCTATGGTCCCACAAACTGTTAAAATAAATTTTGGCTCATTTCAGTAAAAGAAGAAATGTTTTTAAACAATTGCTGGATGAATTACAGAATGTAAGGAAGACTTGTTTAATCAGATTTTGTGAAGGACAAGAACTAAGGCAATCCTGACCCTGCAGACTGCTGGAACTTGGGAACCGCCAGCCTCTTCACGGCTTTGACATCAAAAGATTGAATTTCAACTGCTTTCTATCTTTCAGCCATTCTGACTAAGAATCAGATTAAAGGGAAACATTCTATGATTACCTTATCTTAGGCCATCTGTCTACTCTTTGACCAGTAGGGGTTGGGAGCTCTGTACATTGACATATGTCATGGTAGAGAGGTAGTTCTTCAGATGCAAGCTGGAACGTTTACTAAAAGAAGCTTGAAAAAATACTGGGAAGGCCAAAATAGCAGATGCCTCTTAATAGTAATAAGACAACAAATAAGGATGTCAGAAGAACTGATGCCTTTGAGTTGTGGTGCTGGAGAAGAGTACTGAATTCCCATGGACTGTCAAAAGAACAGATACGTTTTGCAAAAACATGCAGCCTGATTGCTCCTGGGAAGCAGAGATGATAAAGCTTTGTCTTTCATACTTTGGACAAGTAGCTAGGTGAAGCTATTCCTTGGAAAGGTATATTGTGCTTTGAAAGATGGAGTGTCCATGAAGGAGAGGAAGACCCAATCAGATGTAGTGACACAATGACTTCATCAATGGGCTCTACTCTGTCAGAGATGATGAGCATGACACAGGATAGAGCAGGGTTCAGGTCGGCTGTTAATAGGGTCACTGTGAGTTTTATTCAATTCGAGGGCACCTAACAACAACAGCAACATGTGGGACCTATAGGTTGCAATACTTGGAGATGCTGTGGGCAAAATCTTGAATGATCTAGGAAACATGCATTAATCGTAATGGGTGACTGGAATGCTACAATTGTGAACAGAGATGAAGGATCAGCAGTTGGAAAGCATGGACTTGGTGACAGAAATGAAGCTGGAGATAGAATGATAACATTTTACACAATCAGCACTTTATTCATTGCAAATACATTTTACAAGAAACATAAACACAGGCTATATACACCTGGGTTTCACCTCATGGTATGCATAGGAATCAGATAGGTTACATCTGTGGAAAGAATCTCTGGAGAAGCTCAATATCAACTGTGAAAACTAGACCAGGTGCTGATTGTGGAACAGAACACTCATATGCAAGTTCAAGCTAAAGCTAAGTAAAGTGAAATGAAATCCATAGGAACAAAAATACGACTTTGAGTGTATCCCACCTGAATTTCAGAACCATCTCAGGAACAGATTTGAGGCCTTGAACATTAATGAGTGAAAACCAGGTGAGTTATGGGAGGATATAACTAATATCATCCAGGAAGAGTGCAAAAGGCCATTACAAAGACAGAAGAGAAAGATAAAAATGCATGTCAGAAGAGACTCTGAGTATTGCACTTAAGAAATCAAGGCATTAAAGAGCTAAACAGAAGATTTCAAAAGGTTGCACGATAAGACAAAGTAAAGTATTATAATGAAATGAGCAAAGAGTTGGAGTCAGAAAATCAAAGGCACTGAACTCGCTCAGCATTTAAGCTCAAGGAACTGAAGAAGAAACTCAAGCCTCGAGTTATAATACTTATGGATGCTTTGGGCAGAATATTAAATGATCCTGGAAGTATTAAAAGAAGATGGAAAGAGTATACAGAGTCATTATACCAAAAGGAATTGGCAGACACAGGAAACAACAAAAGAAAATGGAAGCAATACACAGAATCACTGTACCAAAAAGAATTGGCTGACACTGACATATTTCAGGAAGTACCATATGGTCAAGAGCCAGTGGTAACAAAGGAAGAAGTTCAAGCTGCTGTAAGGGCATTGACAAAAAAATAAGGCCCCAGGAATTGATAGTGTTCCAAGTAATCTCTTAGATCTACAATTAATGTTTTTATTATGGTCAATATATTTAACCCTGACACTCACCTTTCATTCTACTCCAAGTGATTAGTCAAAGACCTAAATCAAGCTAACCTTGGACTCCTACTTTCTTGCCAATAATTATTTTAAAAATGGGTCAGTGATCAGAGGCATCAGCTTTTTAGGGCTTCTTCATCAAATTTTCTTATTTCTAAATAGAGACTCAAGAAAGAAACATACTTCCTCATTTTCCCTTGCCTACATTTCTCAACTCCAGGATTCTGAGATAAATCCAGAAACTACTGGAGCCTTCCTGCTCACATCCTGAGGTTGAAGCTAAAACATGAAAGGTGGTGTGTCTCTGGGAACTGCAGAGAACAGCTGCAGAAATCCTAATACACTGTGTCTGGTTCTTATTTTATATGGAAAATGTATTTCCTTATTGTTTAAGCCAAGCTGAGCTGCCATTTTCTATTACCTGAAACCAACAGCGTCCTAACTGATATGGTTATCGGACCTTATTATTTCAACTATAAAATGAGCGCACTGACCTGAATGACTTGTAAAGTTCTTCTTGGGTTTAAAATATAAATCTCAAATGACTGAATTCCTGCTATGATTCAGCTCTGCCTCTGAGCAATGTATGAACAAGTTCATATCTATTCATTCTTTCTTTTGTTCTTTTGTTCTCTGTGCATGCACTTTTCCTCTTGTGTGACTCATGAATGAGTGTTATCATGGAATATGAGCTTTGAGGGTCATCCAGGGATGATGGTGAGGTTACAAATGTCAATGGTGGCCATGAGTTCTATAAGAGTATGAATAAGAAAAATGACAAAAACTACTCTCACTGTTTTCACCACCATCACACCTACCACTTCACAGAACCCTCTCTGTGAAAGGAGTGGGAGGATTACATAGAGACTTAAAAATTGGCAACAAATAATATACTTGCCAATGGGGAAAAACAATCCACTACATTGAGAGGTGCACAAGAATTAATGGGAACAGAAGTTAATATTGTTACAAATACAGTTCTGTAATAACAGTAATTACAGTAGTCAACAAGTGCATATATTGATAGATAGGAAAGCTGAAAAGGAGGCAGAAGGCAAATAATATTAAGCCCATGAAGATACAGAGTAGTTGACAGGAAAGATTGCTACATATGTTCTTATAAATGCTATAGATATATCCATGAATAAAGGGAGAACACACAGGGGGCTAAATAATGAATATTTCCTGGCCATATCCAAACATTTTTAGAGAATGAGTCACTGGTCCTGGGAGCTCATGACAGTAGTCTTGGGAGATGTGAAGGCCAATTAGCATAAAATAGTCCACAAAGATAATTTTCGGCATCCTGTTTTGGTGAATAGCAACTGAGGTCTTAAAAACTTGTGAGTGGCCGTACAGGGTGTTTGAATTTTGCCAAGGGAAAACTGGTGGCCTAGTCCGTAGGGATCCATAGTGCTAACCCAAAGGCTGCATCTTTCTGGTGGTTTGAATCAAACAGCAACTTAAAGATGGGTGATCTCCTGTGTGGTTTACAGCCAAGGAAACCCAGAAACCAGCTGATTCAGTTCTGGCTCAGTAAGAATGGGAGAGGGAGGGGAGGAAGGAGAGAGTGAGAGTGAGAGAGAAAGAAACATAAAGAGAGAGTGTGTATGTTTTGTCACTATTTATTCACTTTATGAAGCCTTTCGGATATGTGGTTCTTTTCATTCTAAATACAATTCTGGAAGATTTAGAGTGCTGTTTTTGGTTTTTATAGTTGGAAGAGACTAAAGAACTTATCCAAATAAAGAATCAATCAGATTTCATTGTTAATTCTAAAACACATTTTTGGAGTACACATGCTTAGCTGAATGAACAATTGAATTAAGGAGTTATAGGCACTTTGACTGTTAAAGACAATTACCTATTGCTCCAATGGTTCTTACTGTTTGTTTGTTTTTATTTTAGAGGTGAAAATTTTTGCTTTATTATTTTTTAAAAAAATTATTAAACTTAGGGCAACATACAGCCTGAAATGGGAACATATGATCAACAACCGGGGCACTGAAGGAAGAATTCCAAGTTATCTTGTAGGCAATGGCAATAAACTAGTTTCCAGGAATTGATAGAAAACTAATTGAGATGTTTCAATATATACAATAGTGGAAGTACTCATGTATCTATACTAATTGGGAGATAATTCACTGGCTGTCTTACAAGATATCTACATTTGTTTTCATTCTAAAGGAAGGTATTCTAACAGAATGGGGAGATTATTGAACACTGTCATTAATATTACAAACAAGTAAAAAAAATGATGGCCCGACTCAGACACATCTTAGTTCTCAAACTGACATCATTATTCCTCAATAATTTAGACAGGTCCCTAAATAAAGATTTTCCCAGTGCAGCATGTATCCTGATTTCCTGACTGCTGGTACCAAGGGTGTTAATTGTGGATCCAAGCAAGATGAAGTTGCTGACAGTTTCAGTTTTTCTCCATCTTTCATGATGTTGCTTATCAGTCCAATAGTAAGAATTGTTGTCTTCTTGATGTTGAGATGCAATCCATATTAAAGGGGTATTCCTTAATCTTCTGCAACAAGTGCTCCAAGTCCTCCTTAGTTTCAGCAAGCAAGGTTGTGTCATCTGAATTTTGCATGTTATTGATGAGTTTCCCTCCAATCCTGATGCTACATTCCTATTCATAGAGTTCAGCTTCTTGAATAATTTTCTCAGCATACAGACGGAATAGGTACGGAGAGAGAATACAAGCCTGACATACTCCCTTCCTAAATTTAAATAATAAAACATTGCCTTCCTTTGTTAACACAACAGCCTTCTGGTTTAGGCATAGATTTCACATGAGCCCAATTACGTGGTCTGGGATTCCCATTTTTCTCAATGTTGGGAATAACTTGTTATGACCTACACAGTTAAATGGTTTTGCATAATCAATAAAGCATAAATAGACATTATTTTGGTATTCCTTACTTTCAGTCAGTATCTACATCTGATTGAAGCCATGGTCTTTCCAATGACTTACTATGCATCTGAGAACTGGACAATGAATAAGAATGACAAAAGAAGAAGAAGATGTCTTTGAGCCATCGTTTTGGAGAAGAGCACTGAACATCCCATGGACGGCCAAAAGAACAAATAAATATGTCTTGGGAAGGGTGCAGCCAGAGTACTCTTTGGAGGCAAAAATAATGAGCCTTTGCCTCACATATTTTGGACATGTTTCTAGGAGGGGGCTATTCCTTGGAGAAAGACATGATGCTGGAAAGGGTGGAGGGTCAGTGAAAGAGACTCTCAACCAGGTGGATTGACACAATGACTGCTGCAATGGGCTCTAGTGAGTCAGGAGGTGTGAGGATGGAACACGATAGATCTGTGGTTTGTAGGGTTGCTGTGAATCATACTGGATTTGACGGCACCTAACAAGTACAATAATGAAAAAATCAGTTGTAGCAGTACATTTATAAGAGACTGCCAGAAATTCAAGCTGGTTTCCGAAGAGGACGTGGAAAGATTTTTGCTGAAGTCAGATGGATTGTAGCTGAATGCCAAATAGATGTATTTGTAAGTGTAATAGACTGTGAATGGCATTCAACTGTGTAGATCTTTTTTTTTAAAATTAAATTTGATTAATTTTAATGAATGTTTACAGAGATTTCCATTACAGGGTTTCCATTCATTCATTGTTGCACTATTTTCTCTACCCCCACCCCCCAGTTCATTCCTCTTTTTTTTCCCCCTTGAAAATCTGTTTTAATTGTCCAATTGCCACAGTGCTTGTCAAAGCCAGTTCTGATTAATATTCTTTGTCAGTGTGTCCTTTGCCATTCCCTATCACTCCTCCCTGAGAGAGACTTCACCCGGATTCGTAAGGAAAAGGGGATGG
>NW_006399970.1:5017095-5018299 GCF_000299155.1 Elephantulus edwardii
CAATTCTGTCTTCACTTTCACTGATTCTGTGTTCCATCTCATCAACTCTGCTCATATGTCCCTCCATCATATTGACAGCCTCTGAAACATTGGACCTTATATTTTGAATAGAGGATTCTTGTTTTTCCAGTGCCGCTAATGCCTCATTTGTTTTCTCTGCGATGTTCTGCATTGTTTTTTTGAGCTCCTCCTGGTTTTTGCCTGTAGTATCCTGTAATTCATCAAGTTTGTCTTTCATCCATTAGATATATTCAGTCACTCATCTTTTAAATTCTGTGTCAGAAAGTTCCATTAGACTTTCTGGCTTCAGGGAATCCACTCATACTATGTCACCCTTTATGAGTGACATCTTGCTTTGCTCTTGTGTATTGTGTGGCATAGTTTGCTTTCTTCGAGACTTTGATATATTCTTGATCTGAAGACAATGTTCCTGAGATCACTTGGGCAGCTACTGAACTTGTGCGTTTCTCCAAACTTCTGACTTCAGAGAAATGTCAGTTCAGAGCCTGTGAGGGCAAATCTAGAAGCTAGACCATGTGAAGTAGAGTTCAGTGGTAGGGTTTGGAGGAAGATTTAAAGCTTGTGATAGGCAGATGACACAACTTTGCTTCCTGAAAGCACAAAGATGATTTGAAATCATGATGAAGCTTAAAACCACACCCTTAAGTATGATTTATGCTTCAATATAGGGAAAACAAAAATCCTTACAACTGGACCAATAAGCAGTACCATGACACTAGAAATTGTCAAGGATTTCATTTAAATGGATCAGTAATCAATACGCATTGAAGAAGACATCAAGAAATTAAATAGTGTTTTGCATTAGGCAGATAGGCTACAAAAAAATCCCTTGAGTGTCTTAAAGAGCCAGTAGGTCATTTTGAGACTGAGGTGAGCCTAATCCAACTCATATTTTCAATCATTTCAGATGCATGTGGAAACAGAACAGTGAATTAAAAAAAAACACACCAAAATAAATAAGAATTGATATATTTGAATTAATAGTGGTGATGAGTATTAACAATACAATTGACTATCAAAAGAAATCACAAGTCAGCCTTGGAAATGGTATAACTAGAATGCTCCTTAGAAGTGGGGTTGGATCCACACCTCACTCCATATACAAAAACCAACTCAAGGTGGATCATGGATCTAGGACTAAAACCAAGGACTATAAACTTTATTAAAGAAAAGCTTGGAAGAA
>NW_006399970.1:5020256-5028275 GCF_000299155.1 Elephantulus edwardii
GGGGGGGAGGAGGGGTCGGTGGGATGAGAAGTGCAGCAAAGCATGAATGGAAATAAAAATCTCTGTAAATGTTCATTAAAATTATGGGAAAAAATTGAGGTTGGATGCTTTGACATGTTATTATGAAGGACTGCAGGGCTAGCCTCTGGTTATAGGACATCATGGTTGGTAAAGTAGAAGGTGAAATACATAGAGGAAGGTCCTTGGTGAGATGTGTTGGCACAGTGTCTGCATCAGTGTGCTCAAGACAATAATGTTTGTGAAGATGGCTTAGGGTGGGTGGTGTTTTGTTCTATTGTCAGTAGGATAGCTATGATTCAGGACTGACTTGAAACCATCAAACAGTCACAGTAGAACAATGGAGTGAGTAGATTATGTCTTAAAAATAACACAGAAATGTTGCTAGCCATTGTTTCAACCTAATCAACAAGTCAATCTTTTGTTAACTTTCACACTATTAAATTTCCTGGCTATGATGTATGTATGTAGAAACATTAACTGGACCTTCAAAGTAAACAATTGATAAATTATAAGTTTATGATTATAATCCATTGTTGTTGTTGTTATTAAGTGCCGTCAAGTTGCAGGCAACTCATAGCGACCCTCTGAAGGAGAGTCCTTGATGCTTGACTGCCTTTCATCCTCTCTCCAGGTTCATCGGGTTTCTGGAGCCAAGCTATTATGGAAGTGGATGCCAAACCTCCTTCCAAGCTTGTTTTCATCGGGGATCTCCACCCCACTCTTTGTCCGCATTGGGTAGCCAACCATTAATGCATTTGACACATCCGTGTCACAGTGTTCAGCCTCACAGCAACCAAAAGTGACCGTAGTAGGGCAACTTGTACACCAGGGCTATACGACCTAGAAGAATGTCTGAACAAAACAATGAAAGACAGGCCCGAGGGCTGCAGATTAAAAGTCACCCACCTTTGGCTTGGTAGCATTGCTTTCTGTCCACTGGGCCAGCTGATCTCTCTTTCTACATTGATATTATTGTTAAGTGCCATCGAGTTGTAGGCGACTCATAGTGACCCTATGAAGGAGAGTCCTCAACACTTGGGTGCCTTTCATCCTCTCTCCAGGTTCATAGATAATCCATTATTCACTTTATAAATCTTCCACAAAGATATATTGTCTTGGAATCCCTATGGAGCAGTCCTATCATGTTCTTTAAAATTATTATGAATTAGAGTTGATTCAATGGCAGTGGCTTTTTGAGGCAATGTTTTCAAAAGAAGAAGGTGGTTTTCCCCTGCAGAATCAATAGTAACCCGCAGATAGATACACTAAACATGGATGTAAAAATTAAATAATTGCCTAGCAAGTGTATAAGAATGTAAAACTCAGGGAGCTCTGGTGGCCTAGTGGCAAGACGCTGCACTGCAATCCCAGAGGAATGCGGTTCAAATCCACCAGATGCTCTGCTGGAGAAGGAGGGACAATCTCCTCCTGTACCGGTCAGATCTGATTTGACGGTACACGTAAAAATAATACAATAAAAAAATAAAAAAAAAAAGAATGTAAAACTCAGAGGGACTTGCCTTGTGTGCAATAGCACACAAGACTTAGCTTCCTTTTAAAGTCTTGACAGGCTCTGGAATACATGTTGGAATTACAAAAGCTGTCCTTTGAAAATGACAGTCCCTTTAACCTCAGTGTTGATATGGCCACTTATCCTAAGGATGACTTTCCAAAGGCTGGCAGTTGTAGGATATTATAATCTCTTCTCAAGGGTCTTTTCCATTGTTAAATGAATGTAAGAATTGATAGTTTCTGAGGAGTCTTAACATAGGTCATTATCAATAGATTTTACAGTGGACCTTCAGAAACAGATAAGATTAAGGAAGTAATTTTACTAGTGTTATTGTTAGGTACCCTTGAGTCCACTCTGACTCATAGTTACCCTATGGACGGACTATCCTCATGATTTCTGTCATGCTCACACAGGTCTTTCCTGAAGAAAGTGAAACCAAGGTGCTTCTTGGAGGCAAGGATGATGAAACGCCATCTATCTTACTTTGGGCATATTGTTAGCAGGGGCCAGTCTTTGGAGATGGACATCATACTTGGAAGGGTTGAAGGTCATTGCAAGGAAGGCAGACTCTTGATGAGAAAGATAGACACAGTGCCTATGACAGTGGAGTCAGGTGTGTCAGAGATGGTGAGGTTGATTCAGTTTAGGGCAAGGTTCACAGCCATTGTTCATAGGGCCTCTATGAGTCATAGTCTACTTGATAGCACATAACAACAGCAAGCCTATTGTCATCACTGTGTCAGTCTGTCTCATTGAGGGTCTTCCACTTTTTCTCTGACACTCTGCCATTCCTAGTCTGTGTCTTTTTCCAAGGACCAGCCTCTCCTGACTACATGTCCAAGGTAAGTGAGACAGAGTTTCATCATCATCACCTCTAAAGAGCATTCTGCTTGCTCTTTCTCCACTCAGATGTGTTTGTTCTTTTGGCAGCCCATGCGATATTCTATATTCTTTTCCAACTCCACAATTCAAAGACAGTGATTCTTCTTCAGACTTCCTTATTCAATTTCCAACTTCTACTAATTGTTGTTGTTATTACATCCTGTTGAGTTGCCTGAGACTCATAATGACCCTATGCACCTCAGTCCTAAAACCTGCTCTATCCTGTGCTAATCTTATTGTCTGTGACACATCTATCCCATGCCTCCAGTCATGGAGACAGTTCATCTCATTGAGGATCTTCCTCTTGTGCACTGTCCCTCCACCCTCCCAAGCATGACATCCTTTCCCAAGGACTGGATCCTTCCTTGCAACACGTCCAAAGTATGTCAGATGAAGCTTCAGAATCCTTGCCTCCAAGGAGCAGCCCGGTTGAACCCTCTCAAGGGTGAACCTGCTTGTTTCCTTAGCAGTCCATGATATAGTCAGTACTCTTTTCCAGCACCACAGCTCAAAGGCATTCATTCTCCTTCTGTCATCCCTAATCATTGTCTAGTTCTCTGATGCATAGCAACTGATTGCAAAGACCTTGCCCTGTATCAGGCGCACTTTAAGTCTCCAGACTGACTTAATTTCTCTCCAGTACTTTGGAGAGGTTTCTGATGGCAGACTTTCCCAATGCAATACGTCTTTTAATTTTCTAGCTGCTGGTGCTAAGAGTGTTGATTCTACTAATACGTTAGTGGAAAAACCTGTCTTGATACCATTCTGGGAGTACCTTTTAACTGAATGCCATGCATCTTTGACCAATCATGTAGTAGAATTTATGTGTATGGACTTATTACAGCCAAATATTTACTTCTAGATATCCTGCCTATAAGTTTCCTGATGGTCTTTTGTCCAATTAGGAATTTTAGTTCTGATTCTGACAGTGCTAGAGTCTTCCTCATAAAGTTGTCCAGCAGCACAGCCCTTTATTTAAATAAACAAACAAATAAATGAAGTCTGTGACAATAGATGGTTTCCCAGTCTGTACCATTGCAGTAAACTTCATTTAATTTTATTTAAGTAGATTCTGTGATCTTGTACCATGACACAAGTAATGACATAGAAACCTTAGTGGTACGGTGGTTAAATGCTTAACTCCTTACCAAAAAGGTAGGCAGTTGGAAGCCATCGGAAACACGTTGGGAAGAGGATGTGGCCATCTGCTCCTGTATAGATTATAGCCTAGGAAACCTTACAAAACAGTTCTGCTTTGTCAGGTGACATCATTGTGAGCTGAAACAATATAATGACCATGGGTTTGGCTTTTTGTTTAAGTTATGAGAGTCAGGTGGAGGGCCTGCAGCTACGAGAGTGAGTCTCCTTCACTCTGCTTCTTTTCTAGGTTGATGCAGGTCCTGGGCTTCCCTTCTGCTACAGAGAAGCATGTATGTATGTATGTATGTATGTATGTATGTATATATATATATATATATATATATACACTCTAGAATGACAGCTTTTGTTCTTGTAAACATTTTTAAGACGAGTAGGAAAAAGACATACCTCTTTTCAGCATGTAGCTTGCCTTATTTAACCTTTTTCCACCCCCCAGAAATTCTTATCCTAAAAAACATCTGGGCTCAGTTACAGATTTAGAAAACAGAATTAATGAATAGTTTACAGATGGTATGGTGAAATAAAGCAGGTTTCAAAAACTAGTGGTTTTTTAAAAAAAATAGAGAAAATTGTCCTTTGAGAATAATTGATATAAAATGCCAGTGACATCTTCACTTATTTATCATGGTTGAAAATTGTGTTTAATAGTTTCATTTTTCAGAATTATTTGTTTTTTAAAATTTTTAAAAAAAAATTCTTTGTTTTTTAAGGCATAGAAAGAAAAGCAATTGGAAGGTTGAAATCTTGTTCTTTAATTACTGACATATTGTGAGTACTCTGTCATGGTACTTGTTAGTTAAGGAATGTGCCTGTATATTCCAAGAACTTTTTCATATTGAAAAGTTTTAAATGGTTGTGGTATCTGTGTTGTGAGAAGTCTGAACTCTGGGTCATTGTGGCTTTGAGATCCGTAATTTAAATGGAAACTATGGTTCCTTATACAAAGCCAAGAACCTCTGAACGAAGCTAAAATGGAAAAGGAGACGTTGGGAAAACTCTCTACATTTGAATGACAAGTAACTGGAGTTTCTAATTAGATCGATGTTCACTGCCAAAAGTCATTAACAAGTCCAAGAATGTAACCCCTGATGTGTTAACCAAGCTCAATCTGTTTTTTTCCTACTAAACAATTTATGTATATTTTATGTCCTAACATTAGTTGCATTCTCCTTAATATAACAGCACTCCTCCTGTTCCTTCCTAAGTTTCCATTCTCTCTTGCCCTTTCCTGTCTTCTGTGCTTTGTTTTGGATGCTGTCCCTTTGGTCTTGTTTGGTTAATTATACTGAGGAGTAAATTCCTCCCTGGAGTTCTTATTCACTCTATGAAACTCCTTGCTGTTGTGTTAGAGCTCTCTCATAGCTGATTTTCTGGTGAATATTCAGCCACTGTAAATGCACAGGAAGAGGTTGTCCATATTTCTCCTGCAGAGCAGCTGGTGGTTTTGAACCACCTGCCTTTGGGTTGGCAGTGCAACTCCTTTTCTATTGGGCTGTTGTTGTTTTTATGTGCTGTCGAGTCGTTTGCGACTCATAGCAACCCTATGTACAACAGCCCTAAACCCTGCTCTATCCTGTGCCAGTCTCATTGCCTCTGACACACCCATCCCGATTACCCCAGCTACCAGAGCTTATATTCTGTTACATGTATAAAGTTTTATAAGACATTTTACTGTCTCTCTTGTGGCCTAGTGATAAGGAACTTTGCTGCCAGCTCAAAGACATACAGTTTGAATCCACCACCTGCTCTGTGGGAGAAAGATGGGCTATCTTCATCAGTGCTCTGAAAACTGGCTGAAGGGACAGCAGTGAGACAGTTCCAGCGGAAGGGCACATGTTATTGTTGTTATGTTCTGTAGAGTCGCTTGAGACGCATAGCGACTCTACGTATAACAGCTTTGAACCCTCCTCTATCCTGTGCCAACCTTATTGTCTCTGATAGCCCTGTTGAGTTCAGACTTTTCAGAATCAATCTGTCTCACTGAGGGTCTTCCTCTCTTTCACTGTCCCTTCACCCTCCCAAGCATGCTGTCCCTCTCCAAGGACTGGTTCCTCCTTGCAGCATGTCCAAAGTGTGTCAGTTGAAGCCTCAGAAGCCTTGCCTTCAAGAAGCAGCCTGGTTTCACACTCTTTAGGAAGAACTTGTTTGTTCTCCTCTCAGTCCAGGGTATATCCAATACTCGTTAGCATCACCATAGCTCAAAGGCATCAATTCTGATGCATAGCAAGCAGTTGCAAAGACCAAAGCCTGTGTCAGGTGCACATTAGTTTCCAGACTGACATCATTGCTCTTCAGTACTCTAGAGATGTCCCTGATAGCAGACTTTCCCAATACAATTTGTCTTGATTTTCTAGCTGCTGGTACCAAGAGTGTTGACTGTGAAGCCAAACAAACTAAAGCTGCTAACAATCTCAGTCTCTTCACTGTCTATCATGATGTTGCCAATTGGCCCAGCATTAATCCATATTGAAGACTGTAGTCCTGGACCTTCTGCAGCAAGTGCTTCAGGTCCTCCTCAGTTTCAGCAAGCAGGGTTGTGTCATCTCCATAACGCAGATTGTTGAAGAGTCTTCCTCCAATCCTGATGCCACATTTCACCTCTTGGAGCCCAGCCTCCCAGATGATCTGTTCTGTGTATAGATTGAAAAAGACATATCCCTGGCACACACCCTTCCAGATTTTGAACCATGCAGTGTTTCCTTGTTCTGTTCTGATAACTGCCTCCTGATCCAAATATAGGTATCACATAAGCACAATCAAGTGTTCTGGGGTTCCCATTCTTCGCAGAGTCAGCCACAGTTTGTTGTGGGCCATGTAGAATATGCAGCCTTCCAAAACTCCACTGATGGGTCAGTGTGTGCTGAGTCTAACTCGATGGCAATGAGCTTTTGTATAATTTGACAGAGAATTGATCCCTGAGGATGAGTTGAGTTCCAGTTGTGAAGGATGTTGAAAAGTTGCATTCTTCGGTGTTCCATCAGTCTGGATCAGGCCAGTAAATTTGGTATTTTTTATGCTTTTGACTTCTGTTCCACATTTATTTCCTGTCTCTTAACAGAACCTTCTGTTGTAATCCTGCTTGGTGGTAGTGGTAGCTGGGCACTATCTAGTTACTCTGATTTCAGGGTAGTGGAGGCTGTGGATCTTATGGCCCATTAGTTTATTGGACTGGTGGTTTTCATTAGCCTTTGATATTCTGAACTTTCCTTCACTCCAGTCAAGCAACGCAACTGTTTACTGAAGTGCTTCTGTATCATGTGTTATATATACTTGAATGTATCCTCCACCATGACACAGCTTTCCTCTAACAGCTGCTGTTAGTCTTGCCTAAGAGCTCTTTTCATTTCTTCTTTGTTTTTCCCCACTCCTCTGATCTTTCTGGTAAAATCAGTATAACTGTAGGATAGCTAGTGTTACAGTGAGCGGATTAAAAGTATTAGAGTGAATTGTTGTTGATTGCCTTCGAATCGAGCACTACTCATAGTGACTCTATGAACAAAAGGCCTGAAACTTCTCTACGACTACTGACATTTATCAAAGTTTATAGAGTTTACAGAGGCATGTTGTTTAGGAAGTGGATGCCACTCATGCATCCAAACCTGCCATAGTATGTTGTGGTTGTTGTTGTTGTTATGTGCCATTGAGTCACCTGCGATGTATAGTGATCTCTTGTAAATCAGCTCTGAACCCTTCCCTGTCCTGAGCCAGTGTCACTAATTCAGATACACCAACCTCCATTGCCCCAATTACTGTATCAATCCATCTCATCTAGGGTCTTCCTCTCTTGTGCTGTCCCTCCACCCTTCTGAGCGTGATGTCCTTCTCCAAGGACCGATCTCTCCTGGCCACATACCCAAAGTAAGTGAGGCGGATCTTCAAAATCCTAGCCTTCAAGGAGAGACTTGGTTTCACCTTCTATAAGACAGACCTATTTGTTTTATTGGAAGAAGAGGAAGAGGAGGAGGAGGGGGAGGAAGAAGAAGAAGAAGAAGAAGAGTGGATTAAGTGTGCCGTATTAAGCAAACTTCCTGTGTTCCTTTATTGTTCATGGGGTTTGAAGATAGCACAGGATAGAACAGGGTTTAGATATTGTTCATAATGTTGCCATGAGTTGTACTCTACTAGATGACATTTAACAACAACATCAACATCATCTAATCAAGCTGGAAAGAGAACTAAGTTAACAAAGGACTTAGTGCCAGGAGATGGTTTCAGGAAAAAAAAAAAAATTAATACCGTGAAATCAAGGAAACAATCAAGGAAAATCAGGAAGTCTGTTATAATTGATTCAGAAAATATTTATTAACTGTGGTGTACAAGGCCATTATTGGTGAAGGTAGTATCTCTGCCTTCATGGAACTTATGTTCTGCTGGAGAGACAGATGTTGTTGTTGTTGTTGTTGTTATGTGCCGTCGAGTCATTTGCGACTCATAGTGACCCT
>NW_006399970.1:5029940-5051434 GCF_000299155.1 Elephantulus edwardii
AGTCATTGTCCAGCTTTCTGATGTATAGCAAGTATTTGCAAAGACCATGGTCTGTATCAGGTGCACTTTAGTCTCCAGACTGACACTGTTGCTCTTAAGTACTTAGAATTACTTGCTAGTTACAGAAATATACTTTCACAAATATAACAGTAGATACAAAAACTCATTAAAAAAATTCCTCTCAGTTGCAAAACAAGAGAGACTTTTTTGTTAATGTTATTATTTTGATCTGGTGGAGTCCTCCTTAAAATTTTATGACCTTGGACTTACCTGGCAGGGAAGATACCATGATAAGATGTGCTGCCCCTATAATTTCCCTAAATGTGGGAAACTCAAGCCATAATCTGTGATAGTGGGGAGATTGCATTCATGCTCTCTCCTGATTTCTCATGGTTTTGAAGGACACTGTAAACTTTGTTTGTGGTTGTTTCTTGTGGGGTTTAGCTAGGCATCTGGTTACTTTTTAAGAAAGGTCTTCTGATGAGGTTGGTACCTACTGTTCTACTCCAGCCACGATTGTCACATCTGTGGTTTCTCAAGAGCTTCTGATGCTTGGGTGGGCTAATGGCTTTTCAGGCTTGTCAGCCGTGGGCCTTTTTCACACAAAGTGCCCTTCACAGCTAGAAATGATCTACTTATGACATGTCCTCTGGTTCTGAAAAGCCAGGTTGATAAATGGTGTGCTAAAACCAACAACAACAACAACACAACACCTCAAAATTATGACTTTAAACAGGTTACTAATCTCTCCTAGTTACAGTTATCCCCTCTTTAAAAGAGTAGATTATATCAGTTTAAAAAACTTTGTTAAGACTTGAATAATTCTTATTTTCAGATATATATGTGATGTGCTCAGATAATAAACTTCAGACAACATGAATTACAAGAGGGTGGTGGTTTCCGTGTGTTTTATTTCCTGCAGTATCTCCTACCCCAACCAGAGTGCCTGGTACATAGTTGGAACTTCTGTTCTTCATTCTGTAGATTGTTTTAAGGTGCTGTCAGGTGGTTTCTGATGCACAGTGAACTTGTGGACAAGAGCACAAACACTGCTTAGTTCTGCACCGCCCTCACTTTCATTGCTGCATTTGAGCTTGTGGTAATCAGTGTGTCAATCTATTTCATTTAGTCTGCCCTTTGCCCCCATCCATCTTTTGTTTTATCAAGCATGATGTCCTCTCACCATACTTTCGTTAGGGACTAGTCTTTTCTGATAAAATGTCCAGAGTAAGTGAGAAAATGTCTTCTTGTCACACTGTTTCTAAGGAGCATTCCAGCTGTTCTTCCAAGAAAGATTTGTTAATTCTTCTGACAGTCCGGGTATAGCCAATATTCTCTGTCAATGGTGTAATCCAAATACATATATTCTTTAAACCTTTGCTATCTTTCACATGCGTCGGAGGTGATTAAAAATACTGTCTTGGGTCAGGCATACCTCAGTCCTCAAAGTGATGTTTTTACTTTTACTTTCCTTTTTACTTGAATGAAGAGGTCTCTTGCAATGCAGTGTGCTTGTCCAAAGCACTATGTTGTTTGATTTATTGAGTGCTGTTTCCATGAGCATTGATTATAAATCCAAGTAAAATGAATACTTGACCACTTCAATCTTTTTTCATTTACATTGATTGTAATTATTTTTACAGTTGTTGCTGTTGTTATAGTGACCTCATGTACAATAGCTCTGAACTCTGCCCTATCCTGAGCCAATTTCACTGTCTCTGACATACCTACGCCCATTAGCCCAGTCACTGAGTCAATCCATCCTGGCAACATGCCCCAATTGTGTGAGACAGAACTTCAAAATCCTTGTCTCTAAGGAGCAGCTCTATATCACCCTCTCCAGGACAGACCTGTTTGTTCTCTTAGCCCAAAGTAAGTGAGACAGAGCTCCAAAATCTTTGTCTCCAAGGAGCAGCTCTACATCACATTCTTTAGGACAGACTTGTTTGTTCTCTTAGCAGTCTGTGATATGTTCAATACTCTTCTCCAGCACAACTCAAAGGCATCAATTAATCTTCTGTCATCCTTAGTCATTGTCCTTCTTTCTGATGCGTACTAAGTAATTGTGAAGACTGTGGCTTGAATCATGTGCACCTTAGTTCCTAAAGTGACATCATTGCTCTTCAGTGCTCTGGAGAAGTCCTTGACAGCACATTTCCCCCAATGTGATTAATCTTTTGATTTTCTGACTGCTAGGGACCTTTCCAGGGTACTGAAGAGCAATGGTGTCGCTCTGGAGATTAAGGTGCGCCTGATACAGGCTATGGTCTTTGCAATCACTTGTTATGCATCAGAGAGTTGGAAAATGACTAGGAAGGATAGAAGGAGAATTGATGCCTTTGAGCTGTGGTGCTGGAGAAGAGTATTGAATGTACCATGGACTGCCAAGAAAACAAACAGATTCATCCTGGAGAGGGTTAAACCAGGCGACTCCTTGGAGGCAAGGATTCTGGGGCTTCGTCTGACATACTTTGGACATGTTGTAAGGAGGGACCAGTCCTTGGAGAGGGACATCATGCTTGGGAGGGTGGAGGAACGGTGCAAGAGGGGAAGACCCTCTATGAGGTGGATTGATTCAGTGACTGGGGTAATCAGGATGGGTGTATCAGAGGCAGTGCAATTGGCAAGGCTAGAGCAGGGTTTAGGGCTGTTGTACATAGGGTCACTATGAGTTGCAAGCGACTCGACGGCACATAACAACAACAACAAGAACAGTGCCAAGATTGTTGATTGTGGAACCAAGCAAGCCGAAATTGTTAACAATCTCAATCTCCTTTCCATCGATCAAGAAAACAAAGATTCTCACCACTGGGCCAACTGGCATGATTTTTACAGTTACAAGTTATTAATTAGTTTTGCTTAAATGGCCTTTATGTAGTCCAACTTCATGGCTTATTTATTCAGGCCACAGATTGAATAAATATAGTGAACATAAAATCCTGATGCACACCTTTCCTGATTTTAACAATACTCCTATTCACTTCAAATGATTGTCTTTTGGTCTGTGTACAAATTCTGCCTGGGCACAACATTATCAAGCCTATCTGTTGCTGAAGAACTTTCATTGTCTTCCACTACTTTTGGTAAAAAGTCTACCTATCCTGAGGGTAGTGTCAAATAGATCTTTGTACTCTGTTCATATGTTTTATTTCCTTGCAACGGTCTCTGGTTTCTTCTGAGAATATTGCTCATGATGTTGCTCCTCCCTAAACTGTTCATAGTCATTTCTTCACTTGGCCAGCTTCTACTTATTTTTTTAGCTCTCATTAAATGTCACCTTTCCAACTGTCCTCTGACCTCCACCTCCCAACCCAGTCCTGTTAGATGTCAATTTCTCCCCAAGCTCCTAGACCTCCTTTTGTCTGTCACCTCTGCAGGAAATTCTCAAAAAGAGAGTGTTTCTAAGATGAACTAATGGTTTAAAAATAGTAAAGAGAAAAGATGAGTTCTGAAGCCTCTGAATAATTTTATTACCCAGCCTTACCTTCTGAGTTCATTAAGCTCACCACTGATGGAAGTCATTATTTCCTGCTGTACAAAACTGTGACTCAGATTGCTTCCTGTTTAGTTGAAAGCAATTGTTTGTTTTTTGTTGTGCTCATATTTCTGTTGGAATAGTGTGACTGTTCTGTAAACTCTGTGAATAACCTTAACATCCTGTGCATGCTATGAGAAACCATTTTTCTGAGTTTAGTCACAAGATAATAGTGTGTGCTCACTTTTCATTCTTGATCTCTTAATTTTATGCTTTTCATCTGATGGAGGTATGATTCAACTCTCAGCCACTTTAAAAACAAACTTAGGCTGTCTTCCTTATATTTTATTAGTGATGAATATTTCCTGTTAGAGTACGTTTGACATTTCGTACATGCCAAATCAAGATAGCTTCGCATATTTCTTTCACAGTATTTTGAATTCTGCTGAATAAAGAGCTAGGAATTAACTGAGAGGACACTATACATATGTATATATTTGTGTGTGTGTGTGTATGTGTGTGTGTGTGCACAAAAGTCTTATGAATGACTGTTAAAAACTTACCCTAGCAGGTTTTTATTTTGTGAATGTCATTGACTTGCCATCTTCAGACATTAAAATTTACCATAAGAATTTTTAGAGATGTCAGAGAATCAGTTTATTAACAAGATAAATACATTTAGTATTTCTTTGACATTTTTGGTCTTAGAGAGTTGCATAATAAAATAAAGGCCTTTTCAAAGAACAAATAGCTAATTTTTATTATACATGCAAAGGAATCTCTTATAAAAGTAAAATTCTGTCCTGATAGTGAAAATTAATTAAGCCTATTTTTTATAATATAGAACTTTGAAAATGGAGAAAAAAATAAAAGCAAATGTTTAATTTATATTCTGCAAACTGTTGGGAATATTATTTTCTTAACTTTTTTGTTACTATAACTGTGCATGTGAAAAAAGCTTTTAGTAAAAGAAAGAATAGCATGAGATACTAATCCCTCTTTTACTGAATGATGAAAAATTAATGAGATTTCCCCATGTAAACTTGGAGCACCAGTGCATAATGGAAATCACTGAGTGCTATCACTTTCATCATAAAAAAATAACATTTCAAGAGTTAATGAAGGCCCTTTATGAGATGGATTGATTCAGTGGCTGGGGTAATCGGGATGGGTGTGTCAGAGGCAGTGCGACGATTGGCACAGGACAGAGCAGGGTTTAGGACTGTTGTACATAGGGTCAGTATGAGTCGCAAGAGACTCGACGGCACATAACAATAACAACAACAGCAACAACAACGTTGTTGTTGTTGTTGTTATGTGCCGTCGAGTGCTGCTGTTGTTGGTTCAGTGGTGAGAATCTTTGTCTTCTTGACATTGAGCCTCAGTCCATACTGAAGGCTGCAGTCCTTGACCCTCTGCATTAAGTGCATGAGGTCCTCCTCAGATTCAGCAAGCAGGGTTTTATCATCTGTATAACGCAGATTGTTAATAGATCTTCCACCAATCCTGAAGCCACAATTCTCCTTATAGTTAATTATTAAATGCAAGTAAAATTATGCACAAAGTGGTTTAAGAAATGGTTGTAGCAATATGTCAGCACAAACATGCCAGGGATTCAAGCTGGAGTCACAAGGGGGCGTAGAATGAGGGTATCATTGTTGATGTTACATGGCTCTTGGCTGAAAACAGAGAGTACCAGAGAGATAATTACCTGTGTTCTGTGATCTATACAAAGGCATTTGACTGTGTGGATCATTAAAAGAAATATTAATAACATTGTAAAGAATGGGAATTCCAGAATACTTAATTGTCTTCATGTAGAACAAATAAGTAGAATAAGAAACTAACCTCTAAACAGAATAAGGGAATACTGCTTGTTTTGAAAATCATAAAGATGTTGGTCAGGATTGTAAACTTTTACCATACCGTGTGTTGAGCAAATAATTCAAAAATACGTTCATTATTAAGACTACTTAATACTGAAGACACACTATGCACCTACATATGCTGATGACACAGCCTTGCTAGCAGCAAGCGAGGAAGACTTGAAGCGTTTAACTGATGAAGCTTAAAGACTGTCTGCGTAAAGCCCTTGAGGAGCCAAGGAACTCCTGACCTGTTGACTCGACTTGGCACCATGTAAAGGATAGGGCTGAGTGAGGACACAGAGAGGTTGCGAATGCAGGGAGAAGTGTGGACTTCTGAGTTTACAGCAGATGCCATTTAGACCTAGCCACAGATAGATGGCCCAACCAGATGAAGGGAAGATGATCCCTGCTGTGAACTAGGGTTGATTGCTGCAACCTGATGGCTTGCTCAGGGCTGGATAATTCTTATGGATGTGGATGCTGAAGGCTTCCAAGTTGAACAGAGGATCCAGCAACACAAAGGTCATACTTGTTTCTTCAGAGAACTGGTTTAATAGGGAAGGGCAAATCAGCAATCGGCTGTCTAAAAGGGAGATATTAGAGCATGAGGCATAGAGTAGCTGGCTTCCATGCTTTCACATAAGTTGTTAGTGGGATGATTATAAAGAAGGAACAAAAACTCCCACAATAGAAATGAACAAACTAGAGTGTAAATGAGCACATTGCACATGCATGAAGCACAATGTACATGAAGACTAAAAATAGTGACAAAAACTTTAAAAAGGGAGAAAATAATGAGGTTATTGGGGGAAAAGAGACTAGACTTAATTATCAGTTATACGTCAGCATAATAAAATAAAAATCCTCACAACTGGATTAATAAGTGAAATCCCAATAAATGGAAAAAGATTGAAGTTGTGAAGAATTTAATTTCACTTAGATTCATAATCAACACCCATGGAAGCAGAGTCAAGATGATGTGAAAATATTTATTGGGCTAATGTGCTGCCCAATGTGAAGAACCTCTTTAAAGTGCTAAAGAGGAAAGATGTTACTTTGGGGAATAAAGTGCATTCTGACCCAATGTAGTTCTCCAAAGCTATTGACTTGTCAGTTCCCTAAGTACAAGTGAAGGCTGGAAAATGGTAAGAAGACCAAAAAATCTGATAGCCTTTGAGTTGTGCTGTTAGTCATGAATATTTTACATACCATGGATTTTCATAAGAACAAAGAAATCTCTTAGAAGTGCAGCTCCTTAGAAGCAAAGATGGTGAAACTGAAAAATGGCCAGTGCCTATAGCAAAATATTATGCTTAACAAAGTAGAGGGCCAGAGAAAGGGGGAGAGCCCCTCAAGGAGATGGATTGGCGCAGTGGGTACAGTGGGTTCAGGCACAGTAGCAATTTTCAGAATGGTAAAGGACTGGCCTATGTCTTGCAGATGGTATCCAGCTTGAAGGTACTAGAAACCACAGAGCCTCTGCATTTCAGGACATCAGGAACATCCTTGATGTCTGATCATTGGAAATAGTACTTTAAATCTTCATAACTGAGTCATTTCTCTCCCTTCCTCTCCCCCCTTTCCCTCACCCCAGACCACTCCCTCTCCCCTTACCCTCCTTCTCCTTTCTCTCCCCCCCCTCCCCTCTCCCTTTTCCCCTTTGCTTGTGCGCTCTTTATGTCTGTCTGTCTGTCTCTGCCTTTATTGGTTTATTCGTCTGGAGAGCCCAGCCTGAGACCAAGTGAAGCTCTATACTAGACTTTCTGTATGTAGAGCTGAGATGTAAGAAATTCTTGTGTTCTGGGGAAGGGTGCTTTGGAGAATAAAAACAGAATGATGTGGACCATAAATAGGTCTTGCAACATGAGCATGTAATTCTCCTGCTCAGAATTCTTCAAGTGGTTCTCTATTGCCTTCAAAGCCCTAGGGCTTTAGAAGAATTAAGTAGCTTTACAATGTCCTGTAGCAAATATGAGGAAGATCTTGGATTCAGACCCAGGGCTGAATGATGATAACAACCATGTTTATAATTGTTAAGCTCTGTTGCTTTCCTCAGAGTGAGAAGCCAGTCATGTGTTGATTTCCCACTCCCTCAGTCTTTAAGGAAAAGAACATAGTCTTCTCTTTTGCCCTTACTTTTGTTTCCCCTCCCCTCCCTTGTACCTTAACATAGAGCGAAGCAATATTCCTTACAGATACCTAGGCTTTTGCACATCCTGAAGTGCTCTCTCATCATGTTTGTAATCAGGATTTCTCATCTTTCTCGAAACCTCTCTTTACCACTTTCTGCCCTAGATTGCATTGTAACTTCTTCCTTTCTGCTGCCTGTTGAGGTTTGTATCTTTGTACATGGCCATCATTTTCAGCCAGCCAGGATTGGAGTCACTAATTCCTCTGTGCTCTGAGAGAAGTCTATGCATACATTGATCTTGGCTCTTTTTATGATTTCTGTGTAGTAATTTCTTTGTTTGAATATTTCCCTCTCTCACACTTTAAATCATTGAAAGCTCAAGCTTTATTTTCACTTTTATCTCAAACACCAAGACTAGTACTTAGCATGCACTTTACCTTTTTATTTAAATGTAGAATGTTATTATGTCTCAATTAAATGTAGAATGTTAGAGTTATAACAGTTTGGGTTCAGTAACAAGTGGAAAATGTTGAACAATGTTAGTTCACAATGAAAAAAAATTAGTGATTATTATTGTTGTGTACCATAGAGTCAGAACTGACCCATAGCTGGCCCTCTGGTGAATTTTCAGAGGCATTTAATCACACAGAAGGAGATAACCCATCCTTCTCCCGCGGAGCAACTGGTGGTCTCAAATCATGTACCTTCAGAGTAGCTTCTTGCCTCTAGGCCACCAAAGCTCCCTTAGTGACTATAAGAACACCTTTTTTTTCCAAAAAAGGGTGCTCTGGTGGCCTAGTGGAAAGGAGCTGCAACTACAATCCCAGAGGCACACGGTTCGAATCCACCAGATGCTCTGCCGGGGAAGGAGGGCAATCTCCTCCTGTACCAGTCAGATCTGATTTGATGGTGCACTCACACAAAAATAATAAAATAAAAAAAATTAAAAAAACAAACAAACAAAAAAAGAAAACCACACCAACCGAAAACATTAAAGGAGCCCTGGTGATGCAATGGTTAAGTGCTCAACTGCTAACTGAAATGTCAGTGATTCTAACATATTAGCTGCTCTGGTAAAGAAAGACTGGGGACTCAGTTCTCAGAAAGAATGTAGTGTGAGATAGTTCTGGTCTTTTCCAGAAGGTGGAATTGAGCCAGAATCAACTCCGTAGTGCACATTATTGTTGTGTGTTATCAAGTCAGAGCTGACCCATAGTTCACCCTCCAGTGGGTTTTCAGAAGTGGTCAAATGCACTGGAGGAGAGTGCCCATCTTACTCCCCCAGAGCATCTGGGGGACTCAAACCCCATGCTTTTAGGTTGTCAGTGCAACTCCTTACTGCTAAGCCACCAGAGCTCCTTATAACATAACTACCTAATCAAAAATTATTATGGAATAAATGAGAGAAATGTGCCATTTTTCCAAACCAAATTAAAACTTGGAAGATGATATACCCAATAATACCTTATTAAATATAACCTTCAACACCTAACTAGTATCTGATTAGATATATATAACTTTTAAAACTGAAATGGAATAAATGCATCTATTTTTGATAGATTGCTAATGAGTGTAGAATAAACGGAACTGTTGGCATAGCTTTGAATGGAGGCAAAAGCGACAGAGTTATCTTTGTTTCTTTATATTCAGTTTTTAAAACGTTACCACAAATGTGTGTACTTGGCTGCACAGAAGAGATCTTCCGGAATGAACACTGTACTCATTCATAATTTGGATGTGGCATGTTGGATAAGACTGAAGACTGTGGTGGAAGTGAAGCCAGATATGAATATGCATAATGCAGTGCTTTGAGCCTCCATCAACTGTTCATTGTGAAGGCTTCAGTAAGGGCCATCCTTGCAACCTGAGGCCTACAAAGGCATACTTATGGCTAGGATGGCTTAGTGTCATTCTGATTTTTCATTTAATAGGAATCTACTCTTGAGAAGCCTATCGAGTCACTTTTGAATGGAAACTTTGGCTGATTGCATTATGTATCTTACACAAACATTCTCTCAATGGGACATGTCTATAATCATTGATAAACCAATATGTGTATGCTAGTTGTGTTTAATTTTGACTTCTATATCATGGACATGTTCAGAAAGAAATTTTACTGTCAATTCTGCAGGTAATTATTGCATGATAATCCATATTTCTCATACTTCTTATAGCACAATACTGCTTCTGTTAGGTTTGATTTTACTGTTTCTTAATTTCTCAATGTTTTGTGCCAGTGAAAACCTTTTTTATTTAGTCCTAATGCCTGAAGTCTGTCAGTATGAAAGGATATGTTGTTGTTGTTCTTGATTGCCATCGAGTCAAGCACAACCCATAGCGACCCTATGAACTAAAGAGCTGAAGCCTTTCTAGAACTATCGTTTCTCAAAGATCAAGTTTCCAGAGGCATGTTGTTTAGGATGTGGATGCCACTCCTGCTTCCAAAGGAAAGGTTAAAATAGTGATAAAAGAAAGAATTAAAAAACTCATTTTGCTTTTCAACTCTTTTTATTATCTAGTGGAAATATATTCTGAAGCTCTTTTTTGGTCTTACCTCAGTGACACTGCAGGCAAAGTGCTCTGGGAAGCCTTACTGAACACCAAACACAAGGAGGCAGTGATGGAGGTGCGGAGACATCTAGTGGAAGCTGCGAGCAGAGAAAACCTGCCAATCAAGATGAGTATGGGTAAGCCTACTGTAGCTGGGATGGGCCACGCTTGCACGTGCTGAGCATGTTGGCTTAAGACTTCTTAGAACTGTAGGTCCTCAGCCCAAGTATTGAGCAGTTAGCAACTGTGGAAAGACTTGCTTAAACTCAGCTTTGGGAATTCTAAGAGTCCCTTTTTTTTTTAATGGATTTAGAAATATCAATATTTGTCTGGGCCAACTTTATTTTAGTCTCCTCTCTCCTTTTAAAAAATTACTCCCAAGGAGCTCTGGTGGCCTAGTGACAGGACGCTGCACTGCAATCCCAGAGGTATGCAGTTCAAATCCACCAGATGCTCTGCTGGAGAAGGAGGGGGCAATCTCCTCCTGTACCAGTCAGATCTGATTTGACGGTACACGTAAAAATAATACAATAAAAACAAACAAACAAATTACTCCCCTTCGCTATTGTGGTTCTGGAAGAAGTTTCTTTTATTAGTTTAGAATTAATGAATGAATTAATGGAAAAGCAGGTGAGTAGTTAAGGCGGCACTGGCCTGGCTTTTCACTATTTAAACGGTTTATTAATTAATTGTTCAGTGCCATAATTGTTAGCACTTCTTTACTATGGAACACCGGACCTCATTTTTCTCACCTGGCAGCAAGGGAATTTAAGTTCTAAGTGGCTTGTTGACAAAGTGACTGCAGCGGTATATACTTAGCAGAGATTGTGAGGATGATGCAGGATAAACAAGATTGTTATTGATTAAAGATGCTATGATTTGGAGTTAACTCAGTGGCACCTAACAAGTTAATAATGGTACTTAAAACTTGGATTCTTACTTAGGCTCCATTCTTAGCAAAGAATGAAATTTCACTGGCTGGGAAATTTTTTTCATTGCTAAGATTTGTGAAATTCTGATGGCCTAGTAAGTAAGACGTTGTGCTGCTAACCTAAAAGTACACAGTTCTAATCCATCAGATGCTTCATGGGAGAAAGATGAACAATCTCTCATGCAATTTACAGCTTATGAAAACCCCCTCAAGGAATCCCACTTTATAGCACATAACAAAAAGATTTGTAAACCAAGTTTTTGATTACTTATGGTGAAAAAAAAAGAAAATTAAAGTGGAAGAACACAATTATTCTAAGTTTAAAAACTGTAGGTGAACCTTGGAGGAAAAAAAGCTACAGGATCATAATGTTGAGGGGGGATCACAACTTTTAATATGAGGTATTTAAGAAATCCACTGTTAGTGAAAAAATGAAAATAACTAACATTTACTGTTTATCATTTCCCAGACATTCTGACTCTTCTCATGCTGTATCTTCACTGTCATTCCATCAGACAAATGACTTTAAAATGAAACGCAAAACAGAATCAACCAAACCATCTCATGACTGTTGAGATGATTCTGACTCATGACAGCGTTTTACCAGTCAGAGCAGAACTACTTCATTGTGGGGGTCTGGGGTTGGGGAGGATAGCTGTGGTGGGAATCTGCTTTCCTTACAACAAATATTGTTAGATGCTTTTTTCTTGTAGTGCCACTGCTTAGGTTTGAACTGGCAATGCTGAAGTTAGTAATTGAGTGCAAATGGTCATGATCCCCCCTGTGTTTTTTTTTAAGGTCATTTAATTGAAGCAGAAAGAAGTAAGTTATCTAAAGCCATACATCTGATAGGAGGAATGTTGGAATTCAAATACAGGCATTCTGGTGCTAGAGACTAGGTTTTGAGTTATATATGAAACATCCTAATAATACAAACGACCCCTAAGTCCTACCTATGTTTTGTCTGGTAAAAATAAAGCTGTTGCCTTCAGACCAGTCTCACATTTCATTTGACTGTTTATTCCAGTTGCTTTTCTTTTTTGATTTCTACTCTGCTTAAGTACAGCCTGGAGCGATGGTGAACTCTGGTGGCCTAGTGGTAACAAGTTGTGTTGCAATCCGAAAGGCATGCAATACAGGAGAAGGGTAGGCAGTCTCCTCCTGTACCATTTACTGCCTCTGAAAATGCACTGGAGGGTCAGCTTTGAGTGGCACCTAATAATAACAACATCAATAACAATCATGCTTACCGTACAAATTTCTTGTTCTTAAGTGTGTTGAAAGTGATGAAGACTTGAAACACTTGTTGCAGAAGATCAAGGAAAACAGCCTTCAGTATGCATGGCATTTCAATGTCAAGAAAACAAAGATTCTTAACCACTGGACCAATAGGCAGCATCATGATAAACAGAGAGGAGACTAAAACTGTCAACAGCTTCATCTTACTTGGATCCACAATTAACCCTTGGCACAAGCAGTCAGGAAATAAGGAAATGCATTGCACTGGGAAAATCTGCAGTTAGGGACCTTGCCAAATTATTGAGGAGCAATGATGTCAGTTTAAGGACTAAGGTGCATCTGATTCAGGACATAGTCTTTTCGATCACTTGCTAAGCACCTGAGACATGGACAATGAGTAAGTATGACAGAAAAGGAATTAGTGTCTTTGAGTTGTGCAGTTGGAGAAGAGCACTGAACAGCCCATTGATAGCCAAGAGAACAAGCAGATATGTCTTGGAGAGGGTGTAGCTGGAGTGTTCTTTGGAGGCTTTGCCTCACATACTTTGGGCATGTTGCTAGAAGGGACTATTCCTGGGAGAGGGACATGATACTGGGAAGGGTGGAGGATCGGTGAAGAAGAGGAAGACCCTCCAGCAGGTGGATTGACACTGACTGCTGCAATGGGCTCTTGTGTGTCAGGAAGTGTGAGGATGGTGCAGGACAGAACAGGGTTCAGATCTTTTGTTCATAGGGTCGCTATGAGTCATACTCAATTTGACGGCACCTAACAACAACAAGAACAGTAAGTTTTTAAAACAAGAAAGAATTCATATTAGGAATCAAGACAAGTAGGACTCTATCAAGGGTCTTGATGAGAAGGTTAATTTATGTTATGTTTCCATGATGTAACCTTATGATGCTATTGTAGAGCATTAATCATTTTTTATTGCTCAATGCTGGACTTGAAAGATCAACACACTTTAGTTTTTTAAAAGGCTATATATTTTTAAAAAGTAATCAGAGCTAGTAAAAAAAAATAAGTACTCCAAGGGGAATTAATATTTTAAAATGTTTGGCTTTTCTATTGAAAAATAAAAAAATAGAGATAAAATGGTTTGCTTTGTCCCCAAAGTCCAGACATTGAAAGAGGTGGTGTGGTTGGGGGAAGGTGCGGGGGGTGGGGGGGAAAGAAGGAAACAGCAAATTTTGTTGCAATAAAAACCAAAAATATTGGTCCAAAACATAGTCTGTGCCAAGTAGAGTTTAGTAAATGATAACACTGTATCTTTTCAATTTAGATAACATAGAGAGCCCATTTCTGCCTTATCACTAGATAGGATTTCTGGAGGGCCTCATTTCTACATTCCAACAAATACATAGCTATGAACAGTAAGGAAAGGAGCTGGAACTGAAACATCATAAAACAGTGATATTTGCAGATGGCCTAAAATACTGGTTATCATAAAATAAGTTGTGCTCTGGTATTCTAGATGCCTGGGATTCTTGTTCTAGCAGCATTAGAACTATGAAATGTCCTTTAAATCATACACTGATCTTACAGTCCTTGTAAATTTTACTGAAGTATACATTTTTTCCAAATTAAGATAGAGGCTTCTGGTACTTTTGAGATATTAAACTGAGCTTAAATGTTCTAATATTTAAATTCACTTAGAAAGACCCATGATTGAAACCCCAAATCTCCAATATAAATTTTCTAAGTGCAAAGTAGGCTCATAGTAAAACATTACAAGCACAAAGAGAAATAAACATTCACTTAAGAGAAGAAAGTTTAATTGCTGAAACAAACGAAAAAAAATTACCATTTTACATATAAACATATGCCATCTTCCCTAGAGTTTGTTGTTAGATTGCCAGTTAATGAAACATATGTGTTCCAGAAACTTGATTTTTGAAATAGCATAGATGGAGCTGTCTGTCTCCCACTGACTATCATCATAAATTCTGAAAGTAAAAGCAAATTAAAAACAAAACACAAAGCCAGTTACCATCAAGTTGGTTCTGACATCCCTCCTTGTGCTTCAGAGAACATCATTCCATTAACATTTTCTTTTTCTTTCCCCATTTAAATAGAATTAGATGTGGTTGTTATATTCATAGCTATGAACAGTAAGGAAAGGGGCTGGAACTGAAACATAAAACTGATATTTGCAGGTGGTCTGACATATAGCTTATCATAAAAGAAGTTGTGCTCTGATATTCTAGGTGCCTGGCATTCTTTTTCATCACAATCTAAAATTAAAACGTTTTTGTTTGTTTGTTTTTGGTCCCCTGAAAAAGACACCTGATAACTATTCACAAGTATTCTGAATCCCCACCTCACCACCCTACCACTGCCCCCAAACTAAACAGGGCTTTCAATGATTGTGTTTTTGGAAGACAGCTGTGTTCATTGCTATACCACCAATGCCTGATTGGGTTTTTGGAAGTAGATTTCCCAGCCTTCTTTTGTTTTGCCTCTGAGTGGACTTGAACTTCCAACCTTCTGGTCAGTAGTTGAACAGTTAATCATTTGTGTCAGACAGGGACAAAAAGCAAGCAAATCCCATTGTAGTCAAGTCAATTCTGACTCATAAGGACTCTGCAGGGTGAAGCAGCCTACCCTAGATGTCGTCCAAGGCTATGATCTTTATGATAGCAGATCTCTTTTTCCTATGGAGTGTTTGGTAGGATTGAATTGCTGAACTTTTGATTATGTGTAACCACTCTGTCTGAAACTCATCTCAGCTCAGCTTAACTCAACTCACCTCACCTCAACTCAACTAAGTTCAGTTCCACTCCGCTCCGCTCTGCTCATTGCTTTCCTGTCAGAACCAACCAATGTAACACTTGACTCTATAGTAAGTCTTCTGAGGCTGTAAACCACAGGGAGGAGATTTCCCCTCTTTTCCCTGCAGAGCATTTGGTGGATTTCAACCATATGCCTTGTGAGTTGGCCGTGCGGCTCCTTATGACTGAGCCACCAGAGCTCCCTTGCCTGCCACTACAGTTCCTAAAGAGTGACTAGACTGACTGTAAGAAGTCCACTTGTTTGGAACTGCATGGCTTCTTGCAGAAGGAATGAATAGGAGATGGTGTTAGGTGCAGATAGAATCCGACTCCTTGTGAAACTGTACAACAAAAGAGAACACTGCTTGCTCCAGCACCAGCCTCCAGATCACAGCTGTGTACCTTCCTATTGCAGGCATTGTGTCAGTCTATCTCACTGTGATTTTCATCTTTCTTGCTGGTCCTCTGCCAATCAGGAAGTCTTATTTCAAACATCTGATACAATTTACAGAGACTCTTTCTCTGAAATAATACTATGATTGTTGTTGTTGATTGCCATCAAGTTGAGCACTACTCATAGCAACCTTATGAACAAAAGACCTGAAGCCTTTCTACAAGTATTGCAATTTCTCAAAGTTCATAGAGTTTCCAGAGGCATGTTGTTTAGGAAGTGGATGCCACTCCTGCATCCAAACCTGTCTTAACTGGGTAACTGTTATGGCATGTGACACTCCAATGGCACAAGGTTCAGCATCACAGCAACCCCAGGTTACCTCAGTACAGCATATTGACAGAAGAATGCTGTACCACTTAGAAGAATGTTCCTCCAAACTATAATAACAACTGACTTTTAAATACAGAGACCCTCCCCGAGGTCTTGTTGACTCTAAATAAGAGGCTTAAATAGAAAAACAACCAATATAGTGTGTTTAGTTATGTGTGTTGAATTGCCTCTGATGTTTAGCGACCCTATGTATAGCAGCTCCGATCCTTTCCCTGTCCTGAGCCAGTCTCACTAAATCTGACACACCAACCCCTGTTACCCCAGATACTGTATCAATCCATCTCATTTGAGGTCTTCCTCTTCTGAGCTGTCCCTCCACCCTTTGAGCATGATGTCCTTCTCCAATGACTGATCTGTCCTGGCCACATGCCCAAAGTATGTGAGACGGTGCTTCAAAATCCAACCTCTCCATGACAGACTGATTTGTTTGAGGGTCACTTTTCCCCCCCAGTTCTCTGTAATATAGGGTGTTCCCCAGGGAAAGGTACTTTTAATTCCAGTTTTGGTGAAAGAGGTCACATTATGATCCTGTTCTTTCTTTTATAACCAATCTTTCTTTAAAAAGTATTCTGTGCTTCGCACACCTATTTCTTCATTAGGTTTTTTTTTTCCTTATTGAACTAGCAGAGCCTGGTTTCTGACACTTGTTTTTAATAGACAAAATCTAGACCATGACATCTCAAAACTTTCTTAAGGATTTCTTTACAGCATTTATTTACTATTAGAGTATTTGCTGTGCTTTGTGGGTTTTGGGTGGATTTTTTTGGTTCTTTTTTTTTTTTACTTTGTCAGTGCTTTCTTTACTCTAGGTCTCTGGTGGTGCAAAGCAAAGTTGATTTTCTCTGGGAGTGAACCAAAGCCCAATTTTAACATCTTTACCCATAAGAATGGAGAAAATACCCATTTTCTGGAATTAGTTTCAGGGATGGGATCAATGAAAGCTGGGAACAGAGTGATGATTGTGACTGTTAAGGAAACAGATAGCTGTGCTACAGTTATATGCATTGTTGCAGTGCATCTGAGAGTAATTGGATACTGAATAAAAATGATAGGAGAAAAATTGATGCCTGTGAGGCGTTGTGTTGGAAAAGGTATTAAATACCCTGTGGACTTCCAAGAGCATAAACTAACATGTATTGGAGAGGGTGCAGCCAGGGTGCGCCTGGGAGGGAAGGATGGGCATGTTGTTAGTAGAGGTCAGAACTTGGAAAGGGAAATCATACTTGGAAACGTGGAGGGTCGCAAAGGAGGAGAAGACCCTCAATGAGATGAATTGACACAGTGACTAATAATGGCTTCAAGTGTGGCAAAGATGATGAGGATGGCAAAGGCTAGGGCAGGGTTCAGATCTGTAGTTGATCGGGGGTCTGTGAGTGTTGGGTGATTCAATGTCACCAGTTTTTCTATTTAATTTCTCTTTTTTCTAGGCTTATTCTGAATATCTTCTGATCACAACATCTTTCTTTACATAAATTTTTAACGTCTCTCTTAGGCCCACCCATTTGTAGCTTAGTTGCAATTCTATTATTGCTTGCCACACTCTACTCATCGTCTCAAAATTGCCTTGACTGTATTTGAGTTCCCAAACCTTTGTGATTACACTTTAATAAAATAAACAAACATACAAACATAGAAAAAAACCCCACCCAAACCACAAACCAAAACTCCTGAGCCACATTTCTAGTTGATAATCTGACCCACTACATTATCAAACTTTTCCCTATACTTTCTTCCCTAGTTCTGGGCTCCTTCTTGTTAGGCCCTGCATTCAGCACTGTTTCATTTTTTCTAAATTAAATTTGATGATTTGCTTCAACCATTTCTGAAATAACAAAGCCTTTATCATCACAATTGCCTTTAATTAGGAGCCACTTGACTAAGTTGTAGTTTGTAAACATCTCTCTTAAAATTCGAGGTTCAAAACTGAATGAATGCAGATGTGGCTTTGGGCTTTGTTCTCCTCTTGCCTTTGGAGACTGTGCCTTTCTTTTTTTTAATATTAATTTTAATAAACATTTACAGAGATTTTGGATTACCATTCATTCATTTCTGCACTTTTCTCCCTGTCCACCCCAATAGCTGTTGACCAATAGCTGTTGGTCAAAACTGACTGATAGCTGACCCTCCAGCAAGTTTTCTGGAGGCTGCAAATTACACAGGACGAACTGGTGGCCTCGTGAGCAGAGACCTGCACTGCTAACAAAAAAGTAGTACCTCTCTGGAAGTTCAGCTGGAACCACAGCTAGGAGGGAGAAGGGGGGACAGTCTCCCGTGTTTTTATTGCCTCTGAAAATCTGCTGGAGGGTCAGCTATCAGTCAGTTTCTCCTTGACAGCAGTGAGATTTTTTTGAGTTTGGGGAAGCTGCACTGGGGAAAGTGGCTCATGATTCTTCTGTGGGGCCACTGGTGCTTCAAACTGCCATAGAGACACTGGCTCTGGGTTAGCAATGCAGCGTTTCTTTCAGTGCTCTACCTGCTATCAGGGAGCTCTGGGGGCCCAGGGGTAAGCAGCTGCGATGCAATCCCCAAGGCACGCACAGTCAAACCTGCCCGTGGGAGAAGAATGGCCTGTCTCCTCCCATACAATTCGCTGTACTGCAAAACCCCGCAAAGGGTCAGCTATGAGTTGGTTCCAACTCCATGGTAAACAACAACAACCCTACTGAAATTACCTACTTAACACCATTTAGTGCCACTTGTTTTGAATGACAATAATAAGTCAGAACACTAAAATTTTGTGTTTTTATAAAGATAGTCTCTGAGGTATAGTGCATTTGACTTATGTGACCATTCTGTTAGCAGAAAAATACAGTTCTGTCATCTGTGACCTGAAGAAACAGTCTTGGAGACAGGGGTTGCAATGGAAAAAGAAGCATAAGTTTCATCATCTCTGCCAGCATATAAGACACAGGGAACATGGACTTCCCAAATATGTTTCAGCAGGGGAAGATTCTGAGGGGATATTTGTAGGTGAGGTTAAGGGTGTGGGGAAGAGGTCATGTTCGTCCATACTGTTAGGAGGAAATGGCACGGTTATGTTGTAAAAGGGAGATTTTATACATACGCATAGGCACCTGGAGCTGGGCTCCCCGATGCCGTCTTTACATCATGATTGCAGGAAGACTCCTTAACAGCCTGTGAAATAACACATTCTTGCTTGCTGAAAATAAAGATTGGAAGATGAAGATCTGAGTATGCAGCCCTCAATATTGATTGTACCTCAGCATAAAGAAAACAAAAATCTTCACAACTGGACCAGTGAGCAGCACCATGATAAATGGGAAAACACTGAAGCTATGATATTTTCAGTTGATTCATATGCAGATAATAGTTGAGCAGTGAAGAAGAAAGACTGAAAAAGAATTGATGCATCGTATTATGGTGTTGGTGAAGAATATTAAATATGCTAAAAACTTTCAGGAGAATGAACAAGCCTTTCTTGGAAGAAGTGCAGCTGGAGTGCTCCTTGGAAGCAAGGAAAGTGAGTGGGCATGGTATCAGGTAGGATTCATTCCTAGACAAAGACTTCATGTTTGGTAGAATGTTATTGTTGTTATGTGCTACCAAGTCATCTGCAACTCCCAGTGACCCTATGAACAATGGCTCTGAATCTTTCCTATCCTGAACCAATTTCGCCATCTCTGACACACGTGACCCCTCTCTTGCACTGACCTTCTATCCTTCCATTTATCTTTCTTGAAGGACTGGCTCCTCCTGAAAACATGCCCAAGGTATGTGAGACGGAGCTTCAAAATGCTTGCTGGTTTCACCCTCTCCGAGAGAGACCAGTTTGTTCTCTTCACAGTCTATGATATGTTCAGTACTCTTCTCCAGCACCACGACTCAGAAACATTGGTTCTTCTTCAGTTAATTCTTGGTCATTGTCCAGCTCTCAGATGTTTGCCAAGCAGTATAGAACACCATGGCTTGGATAAAGTGAACTGTAGTCTCTAGACTGACATCACTGCACTCTGGAGATGTCCTTGACAGCAGACTTTCCTACTGCAACTCATTTTTTTTTTTTAATTTTCTGACTGCTGGTGCCAATAGAGTTGATTGAGCAAGCTGAAATCTTGAACAACCTCAATCTTTTCAACATCTATCATGAAGCTGCCTATTGTCCCAATGACGAGGATCTTTGTTTTCTTGATGTTGAGAAGCAATCTGTATTGAAGGCTGTAGTTCCTGATCTTCTATAGCAAACACTTCTTGGTTTTGATGAGCAAAGCTGTATCATCAGCATAATGCAGGTTGATGAGTTTTCTTCTAATCCTTGCCACATTCTTCTTCATAAAGTCCAACCTCCTGAATGATCTCTTTAGACTATAGATTGAAAAGATATAAAGAAAGGATACATCACTGATGCACTACTTTCCTGATTTTTAACCACACAGTGGTCCCTTGCTCTATTCAAATGACAGCCTCTTGTGCCAGGTGCACACAATCAAGTGTCTGGGATACCCATTCTTCTCAATTTCAGCCTTCATTTGTTGTAATCCATATACTATTTCTTCAAGACACAGTTATTATGCTTGTATACCATGTATTCTTTCCTTGTGATGGATAGCACTGTGATTTTGATTAGAGTTTAATTCACAGCAACCCTTCATGTGCTTTCCAAAGCATAATAAGATATTTGCCATCTTTCTCCCTTGGAGTCACTGATGGAATCAAACCCCTGAGCTTTTGATTAGCAGTACATCACCTTGTGTGTGGCACCACCAGAGCTCCTTTTTTTTGGCCCAAAACCAGTTATCATTGAGTCTAGAGTTTTGACTCCTGGCATCATTATCAGATTAAAATGTGCTCCACAGGGATTTCGATGGCTGATTTTTCTTTTTCTTTATTTTTTTTAATTAGATAACTTGAACTTTCTTCTGAGGTGGGTCTAGGTGTACAGATTTCTTCATTTAGCAGCCAGATGTGGTAATTGATGCACAGAGCTCCATGGGAAAGCCAGTGTTTGTAAATCCAGGATGTTTTATTAAAGAAGGTCCACACTCACTTCCTCACTCACTCACTCATTGCTGTCGAGCCAGAGCTGACCCTCTCATGGGTTTCTGAGGCTATAAAATCCCACAGGAGGAGATTGCCCACCTTTCTTCCACAAAGCAGCTGCTGGATTCCAAAGAACCAGGAAAGCACAGCCTTTGGGTTATTAGCACAACTCTCTATGGACTAAGCCACCAGAGCTCCCTAAGGACATACATAGCCTGATGAAAGTGTTTGTTGTTTCTTAAGCAGATAAGAAACATAAAAATAATGACCAACATAGGGGTGGACTTTTTCTTTCTGGGGAATGTGTTTCTTGCTCAACTTAGTTGGGAATATGTGATGAGAATAGTTCCAGGAGTGAAAGAAGGATTTGGAATTAGTTTCTTAATTATGTTGACGTCTAAGGAATGAATCTCTAAAGGAGAAATAAGGTTGATAACCCACGGAGAGTAGGTAGATAGTATAAGAGGATTGACTACAGAGCCCTGAAGAATACATCTATTTTACAAGGGTAAGGGAAATGAAAATGAGACAGGGAAACAGCTGACACTGAATTAATAATTAATCATGCTTGAAATAATTAAAGAACGCTGGTGGTGTAGTGAGTTAGGAGTTGTGCTGCAAATTAGAAAGTTGACATTTTGGGTCCACCAGCTTTTCTATGGAAAATATTGCTTATGACCTTGGGAATGAGGTGGAAGATTGCAGTGAGTCAGCATCCTGGACTTCCGGCAATTCTCTGCTGATGTGTT
>NW_006399970.1:5052717-5053973 GCF_000299155.1 Elephantulus edwardii
GACTGTAAAAGTTGGTAGAAATCATCTATTTCTTCTTCTTTGGCTCTGGTTGTTGGTGCATATATCTGAATGATATATGCCATTGATTAGCTTTATTCATTTTTGACCTAGATGGATAACTGGCAGTAGATTTCTGAATTTAGGAACTATTTGATTGAATTTTTTCATGGATTTTGAGTGTTCTTTTCACAGCATATTTTACTCTACTTAATTAATATTCATTACTCACTTCATGCTATAGAACTCAAATTTGTGTAAAAGAAACATATACTATTTCAAATATATTCAAAACTCATTTTTTTATATTTATGATTTTATAAAGCTGGACATAAATTTTCAAGTGGATTTTATCCAAGTTTCACTGTACAGATGTCTGTGTATACTGCCCTCCACATCCCCACAGGAAACGATTTCTTCCCTCTTCAGTAACTTGTTTCAAAGCCCAACAGTTATAACGATCAGGAATTATTGGGGTTTTGGGGTATTTTTTCCCCTGTCAACTTAAATATCTCCACCTGCATGTTAAACCTATTTCTTTGCCCTTTGACCTCAATAGAAATGGAAAGCAGGCAGCTATTACTGTTCTGTTTCCTTATGTGTTGAAAGATAATGCCTCATCCATTGTACAAATCAATGAGAGTAATAAAGTCACATTTCCCAGAGAAAAAGACTTATCTTTCTACATAAACAGACATTACTTTATCTTGCTACTATCAAAGTATTTAAAAATGTAGAACAAAAATCTTACTATTTTAAATTCCACTTTTTGGTCATGATGAGTTGAGGTTTACTTGTATTTTTTAAACATTTATTGAAACATTCAGTAAGTATCACCAAGGTGTTAGGCCCAAGGCACACAAAGATGAATGAGATCAATACACGTGTACTGTGAAAAAAGGCATTTGTTAGGAGAACTGAGGTATAAACAAGGGATCAGTTTATCTTACTGTAGATTGAAGAAGTCTTTAATTCATTCACAATAATAAATTAGAGACAAGTTTCATTGAAATGAGGAAAATGAATAGAAGGAGAATTGATGCTTTTGAGATGTGGTACTAGAGAAGAGTATTGAGAATACCATGGCCTGCTAGGAGAACAAACAGGTTCGTGCTAGGGAGGGTGAAATCAGGCTGCTCCCTGGAGGCAAGGATTCTGAAGGTTCCTCTGACGTTGTTTGGATATGTTGCAAGGGGGGACCAGGACATCATGCTTAGGAAGGTGGAGGGACAGTGTAAGAGAGGAGGACCCTTAATGAG
>NW_006399970.1:5055018-5056022 GCF_000299155.1 Elephantulus edwardii
TCTGGGCAGTTTCCATGTTTTTGTGATGGTGAATAATGCTGCTATGAACATTTGTGAACAAGTCTCTGTATGAGCCTTAGTTCTTATTTTCTCATGTTATATTACACACAATGGAATAACTGGATCATATGGAATTTCTATGTTCAGCTTTTTGAAGACGTACCAAACAGCTGTCCAGAGTGATTGTACCATTTTACAATCCTACCAACAATGTCAGAGAAACGATGTCTGTCTGGAGACTAAGGTGCGACTGATACAGGTCATGGTCTTTGCAATCACTTGCTGTGTATCAGAGAGCTGGACAATGACTAGGCATGGTAGAAGGAGAATTGATGCCTTTGAGCTGTGGTGTTGGAGAAGAGTATTGAATACTATGGACTGCTAAGAGAATGAACAGGTTCGACCTGGAGAGGATGAAACCAGTCTGCTCCTTGGAGGAAAGGATTCTGAAACTTCATTTGATATACTTTGGGCATATTGCAAGGAGGGACCAGGCCTTGGAGAAGGACATCCTGCTTGGGAGGGTGAAGGGACAGCACAGGAGATGGATTGATTCAGTGACGTGGGTAATAGGGATAGGTGTATCAGAGACAATAAGATTGGTACAGGATAGAGCAGGGTTTAGGGCTGTTGTATATAGGGTCATTATGGGTCTCAGGTGATTCCACAGCACATAACAACAACAACAATAGTAAGCAATTAAAAAAAATGCTAATGGTGGTTAATGAGTGCTTGGCTACTGATTGAAAGTTTGACGGTTTGAATCCATCCAGTGGTACCTCAGAAGAAATATTTGTTGATTCTCCCTGAAAAGTTACAGACATTGAAAACCTTGTAAGAAAACTGCTATCATTGAAAACTGCATGCAATTTTGTTCGAAAAAGAATGAGGTGATTAGGATTTAGGATTGGCTTTGACTTATTTGATGATAACTCTACCCTGTAATTTTAAGTTGTTACACTGAAGAGAACTTAATCATATAATTATGTTTTCTTTGAAACATA
>NW_006399970.1:5078886-5081157 GCF_000299155.1 Elephantulus edwardii
CAACAACAACAACAACAACAATAACAATAACAATAACAATAGTGGGGTTAGATGTGTCAGAGATTGGGAGATTGGCTCAAGATAGGACAGGGCTCAGAGCTATTGTGCTTCAGGTTGGGTTGCTATGAGTCATAGTTGACTTGAAGGCACATAACAACAAGCAACAGCACCTTGCTTACATCATAAACATAGTCCCATTCAATCATGGGTGAAAGACAAAGCCAGTAGTCTAGGAAAGCAATTTTGACTTCCCTCCACCTGTGAATGGTTAAATGGTTAAATAATATATAGTTCATCCATTGTTATTGTTAAATTGTTAAGTGCCATTGGGTTGAGTATGACTCATAGAGACCCCATAAACAACTGATCTGAACTCAGTTTTATCCTATGCCATCTTTATCCTCAACAAATTTGAGTCCGTTGCTACAGACACCCTAACAGTCCATTTCACTGAGGGTCTTCCTCTTCTTTGTTGACCCTTTACCTGTCCAAGGAATAAGGAATTAACAATAAGTAAATAGGTCCTAACAATAAGTCCAAAACATGTGAAATGAAGCTTTACCAACTATGCCTTCAGAAATATTCTGGTTGCACTTTCTTTGGTACGTAGCAATTTGTTCTTTTGTCGATGGGATATTCAGCACTCTTATCCAAACCACAACTCAAATACATCAATTCTTCTGTCATTTTTATTTATTGTCTAGCTCTCAGGTATACTAGTAGGTGATTGGAAAGACCGTGACTTGAAATAGACTGACATCATTGCTCTTCAGGACTTTGGAGAGATATCTGACAGCAGATTTTCCCAATGTTACACATCTTCTGATGTCTTGACTGATTGTACCAAAGGTTTTGACTGTGGATCAAAGCAAGATGAAATTGTTGACAATTCCAAGTAGTTCTCTATCTATCTTGATGATGCCTATTGGTCTAGTGGTGATGATTTACTTTTTCTTAATAGTGACATGTAATACATATTGAAGACTGCAGTTCTTGATCCTCTGCAATAGGCACTTCAGGTCTGCCTCATGTTCAGCAAGCAAGTATGTGTCATCCATGTAACACAAATTGTTGAAGAGTCTTTCTCCAATCCTGATTCCACACTTTTCTTCATAAAGTCCAGCTTCTCAAAATTATTTGCTCACAATACATATTAAATAGGTATGGAGAGATGATACAGCCCTGATTTATACCTTTTACAATTTTAAACCATTCAGCATTCCCTTACTCTAAATGACAGTAGCTTCTTGGTCTAGCAATAGATTTTGTATAAGCACAAGTAAGTGTTCTGGAATTCCCATTCTTTTCAGTGTTAGCTATAGTTTGTTATAATCCACACAGTCTAATGCCTTTGTATAGTCAATAAAACACAAGTAGATATTTTTTCTGATATTCTGTGCTTTCAGCCAAGGTATATCTGACATCAACAATCCCATAGAAAGCTAGTTCATCCATAAAATGGATAATATTACTTAGAAATAAAAAGGAAAATAATACCACCAAAAATATGAATATAAATGGGGTGATGGGATTAGGTGTGTTGGAGTCAGTGAGACTGGCTCAGGATAGAGCAGGGTTCAGAACTGTTGTACATAGGTTCACTATTTACATATGACTTGATGGCACACAACAATAACAACACTTGGTACATTATGCTAAGTGAAACTAGTGTAAGGCTGCATGTTGTATGATGTGTTTATTTGCCATTCTGTAATGACAAAACTATGGGGAGAGGCATCAGATAAAGAAAAATTAACAATTAATAGGGAGCTCTGGTGGCCTAATGGTAAGAAGCTGTGCTGCAGTCTCACAGGTACATGGTTTGAATCCACTAGTTGCTCCATGAGAGAATAGGCAGTCTCCTCCCTTGTGATTAATTGCCTCTGAAAACTCACTGGCAGGTCAGCAATGGGTCAGTTCCAACTTGACAGCACACAATAACAACAATAACAACAACAACAACAACATCATCAACAGTTGATTAAAGGCCAAGGGTGGAGTGATGCAGGATTGAGTACAAAGAGGGATAAGTGGACTTTTTGCATTATTATGATAGTGATTGTTGCTGTTATGTGCTGTCGAGTCATTTGCGACTCATAGTGACCCTATGTACAACAGCCCTAAACCCTGCTCTATCCTGTGCTAGTCGCACTGCCTCTGACACACCCATCACAATTATCTCAGTCACTGAATCAATCCATCTCATAGAGGGTCTTCCCCACTTGCGCCATCCCTCCACCCTCCCAAGCATGATGTCCCTCTCCAAGGACC
>NW_006399970.1:5085377-5095351 GCF_000299155.1 Elephantulus edwardii
ATTGATTCTGTGACTGGGGTAATCGGGATGGGTGTGTCAGAGGCAGTGTGGTTGGCACAGGATAGAGCAGGGTTTAGGGCTGTTGTGCATAGGGTCTCTATAAGTCGAAAACCACTCGACGGCACATAACAACAACAACAACATATGTACATATACACTTACACACACACACACACACACACACACGTGTGTATGTGTATATCTATCTATCTGTCATCTATCTATCTATCTATCTATCTATCTATCTATCATCTGTCTATCTATTATCTATCTATCTATCTATCTATCTATCTATCTATCTATCTATCATCTATCTATCCATCCATCCGTCTGTCTGTCTATCATCTATACTGGTTATTTGAAGCAGTACATGTCTCCCTTGTATTATGGTTGACCTTATAGGCCTGTCTGTTGTTTGCCTAAAAGGTGAACCATAGCCCTTAGTCACCCTTCATACCTGGAACAAGGCTGTAAATCTTAATGAGAGGGGAAGGCTTCATCTCTCTCTCATAGAGCAGCTAATGGATTCCAATCTCTGATCATTCAGTTAGCTGCCCAGTACTTAAAACTCCACGAGGGCTCTTTGCTTTATCATGAACTGCAGGAAATGTAAGAAGAAATGTGAGACCTTCTTGTTTTCTCTTGCTTCTCTTTTTCCTTTAGGTTCTCACCCTAATAAACTAGTTGTTAATAAGGAACTAGAAAAATCCTTAATATCTTTAAAAAGGAAAAATTAAAAATATGAGAAAATGATACCGGCTTTAAATGTGTTTTGTAGCTGCACATCCAAAAAATTCTCCAACAAGGTAAAAGGGGAACCCACAGATTGGGAAAAAAAATATTTGGTAATGACATGTCAGACAAGGGTCTTATATATAGAATTTATAAAATACTCGAGCACCACAACAAGATAATGATAAGCAACCCAATTGAAAAATGGGCACAGGATCTGAACAAACATTTCACCAGAGAAGACATTCAGATGGCTAACAAACACAAAAAGAAATGTTCAAAATCCCTAGCTCTAAGAGAGATGCAAATCAAAACAAGTATGAGATATCATCTCACCCCAGTAACAATAGCAAAAGTTAACAGAACAGCAAACATAAAATCCTGGAGAGGTTGTGGAGAAACTGGAACCTTTATTCACTGTGGGTTGGAGTGTAACCAGTAAGGAAGGCTGTATGGCACTTTCTCAAAAAGTTGCAAATAGAAATACCATTTGACCCAGAAATTTCACTGCTGAGACTATACCTTAAGGAAACCATAACCACCACCCAAGCAGATATATGCATACCCATGTTTATTGCAGCTTTGTTCACAATAGCAAAGAGTTGAAAATAACCCAAGTACCCATCAACAAACAAATGGATAGAAAAGCTCTGGTATATTTACACAATAGAATACTATTCTGCTTTGAAAAACAAGGAACTCATGAAATATTATACAAAACAGATGACCCTGGAGGACATTATGCTGAGTGAAATATCTCAGCCACAAAAGGACAAATATTGCATAGTGCCACTGTTGTAAAACAGGACTGACATCAGGGTTGAGGGAAGACTAGAAAGAGTGAATAGATAATGTATACTGTATTGAAGCAGATGAGAAAGAGAACTGTTTAAAAGGGATATATGAGTAGGTGATATCGTCATGACAGGAGTCCAGAATGAAGGCTGCAAAGTGGAGTGGACATGGGGGGAGGGATTGTATAACAATGAAGGAATTTTTCTTTTGTTTTTCAAAGAGAAGAGTGAATTGGGAGGGAGGGGGTAAGCAGGGAGAAAAGTGCAACAGGGAATGAATGGAAATCCAAAGTCTGTAAACTTTCATTAAAATGAATACAAAAATTAATAAAAAAGGAAAAAGTAAAAAAAATTAAAAAGTTAAAAAATGTGTCTTGTAGCAAGGGCTTCATGCTTTGTATATTGTAATATTTAGTAAAACCCCCTTAAGTTTATTAAATGATATATGCCATTTAGTGTTAGAAAAGACATTAAGTAGTTAGTGCCCACAGATAGGGAAGGTAGACCCAGCATGTGCCTTGCTTTCTTTTTCATAAAAGTACCAAGAAAATGAGAAGGGCCTGTGTTTGTGAAATCACTCTACAAAGAGGAGAGTGCTAAACAAATGAAGGTGGTTTTATTGCCGAGTGTTAACATGCTTGGATATGACCAACAGATTTGGAATTGCAGGCACAGGAGAACACCCTGCGTATATATGTACATGGATGAGACATGTGGGATTCACTTGACTTACGTATATATTTGGTCCCATCCCCTGCTTGTTGTCCAGTAGCAAAAATCTGTAGTATCCAGACACTTGTGCAGATCACTAATAAACAGTTGATGTGGGAATTGACTTAGCAGAAGTACTACTTTGGGCAGAAGTTGAACTTTGAATCTCTGAAGGAGCCAATCTTCCTGTAGTTCCCCCCTCCCCCCTTGTATGCCATTTAGTCTTGAGTAAGTTTTCTTCTCCAGCATCTTGGTGACCCTTGTAAGCAAATGTGCTTTATCACCCTTATCAAACCCTTTCTGCTCATACCCATTTTCAGCATCCTGCAAGCATTTTGTCCTATGGAACAGCAAGCCTTTTTCCACATGATTATTGCCATAAGTTTATTGTTAATAGTGATATTTTAACTGTAAATGCAACAGATTTCTGCTCTTTTTTGGATACACACATTTCTAAGTCTTGGCTTTTGACTCTTGGAACATATGCCATATATTAAGGAAAGATATTCTATATTGAGCCTAACAAATAGAATTTCTTTTGTATCCTATTTTGAGAGATTATTTACTGAGTATTTCACAACTTCTTTCAAAAAACCAAATGTTCTTAGAATATGGCCTTGGCCAGATCACTTTACATCTGCTTCCTTACTTGCAGATTGCAGGTTATACAATCAATTTTGCGATTCTTGCCAGATTGTTGGAAGAATCACAGTAGTTTAGGAGAATTTGTAGTCCACTCTACATTTCTGTGCAAATGTAAAGCAATTGTGTTATTAATGATATCATTTTCATTCTTCTTACCACTCTTAAAGAGAGGACACTGATAAATTATTATGTTTTTTCCAGGGAGAGTCACACCAGGACAGCTCACGTCCTATATTCAGCTCTTCAAGAACAACCACAAAGCTCTAATGAATCACTGTGGTCTCCTACAGCTTGGACTGGCCACGGTTCAAACTCTGAAACAGCTGCAGACTGCCAAATGGGACAACTTTCTGGCCTTTGAAAGGCTCCTTCTCCAGGTATGTTTCTGTGTGTACTTCTCTGGATGTTAAGAAACAAATTCTAACTTCTATGGGAAAAAAACCCCAAAACCAAACCCTTAGATATTTATTATAATCTTAGTAATAAATCATATTGTGGAGATGTGCTCTGTGTCATATGCTCTGAGTACGTCAAATTAAAGCTCAAGTAGACTTTAATACTTTTTAAAAAAAAAGAATTACAGCTGTGAATTCTCAAATAAGCTGTTGTTATTCCAACTCATAGCAAGCTCATGTGCTGTAGAACAGAAAACAAAGTCCTTTGACATCCTCACAGTGGTTCTTATACTTCAGCAATGATCGATCCACCTCATTGAGCATATTTTTCTTTTTTGTTGCCCCACTATTTTATCAAGTACAGTGTCTTTTTCCAAGGACTGGTCCTTCTGATAATTTGACTTAAAGTACTAAGCTGAAGTCTGGCTATCTTCACTTCTAAGAAACATTATGACTGGACTGCTTCCAAGACAGATTTCTTCAGGCTTCTGTCAGTCCATGGTATATTTAGTATGCTTTGCCCATGCTAATTCAAAGGCATCAGTTCTCATCTGCTTTCTTTATGCATTGTTTAGCTTTTTAGCAAATGAGGCAGGCCATGAAAAGACCATGTTTTCCATCAGATGTGCCTTAATCCTCAAAGTGACATCTTTTTACAAGAGAACTTTTGCAGATTTTCCCAATGCACTCACTCTGTCATTTGATTTCTTGATAGTTGCTTCCATGGCTGTTATCATGGATCTAAGTAAAATGAAATCCTTGACATCTCCAACCTTTTCTCTGTTCTCATGATGTTGTTTATTGGTCTACATGTGAGACTTTTATTTATATTGAAGTATAATCCATATTGGTACAGCTCGGCCTTCTTCCTTCAGAATCATTGGTACTTGATCATAAGCTGCCTCCTGAAATCATTGGTCATCGACCCATTCTTCTTGATATGGTGACTCTATGTACTCCTTTATGTTCTTTTGATGCTTCCTGAGTTCAGTTTTTTTGCCCATCAAAACTTGACTGTGGCAACGTGAGGCTGAATTTTTCTTTAGTTCTTTCAAGTTGAGGAATGCAGAGTATTGTTCTTCCCTTTTGTTTTCCTAACTTCAACTCTTTGTACACGTCATTATAGTACTTTACTTTGTGTTCTTGAACAGACCTCTGAAATAGTGTGATAATCTCTTTAGCATTGTCATTTCTTCTGTTCACTTTAGATAGTCTATATTCAAGAACATGTTTTGTCATACATTTGGCATTTTCTTTCTTTCCTGTCTTTTTCAATGAACTTTTGTTTTCTTCATATATCATGTCTTTGATATTATCCCACAACTTGTGTGATCTTTAATTATCAGCATTCAACATATCAAATTTATTCTTAGGACTGTCACTAAATTCAGGTGGGATATACCAAAGGTGGATTTTGGCTTGTGTTGACCTGTTGCAATTTTCTTTGACTTCAGCTTGTACTTTTTTTTGCTATCTTCTCATCCCTGTTAACCTTCCAAGATTGATTCTACCTATGTGTAAACCTTTTCTTAACTTTGTATAGTAGTGGTTTTATATGATAATTTAGCTTGTACTTACATATAAGCAATAGATTTGTTCTCAGGCTTGTTCTAACTGATAGTATTAAATTTCTCCCTCGTCTTTTTGTATAGATGTAGTTAATTTGGTTCAGGTGCCTTCCTTCTGGCAATACACAATACAGTTGCTGTTTCTGTTGTTGAAAAAGTTATTTGCCATGATTAAATCATTGTTGCTGTTAAGTGCCATCGAGTTGCAGCCGACTCATAGCGATCCTATGAAGGAGAGTCCTCAACACTTGTGTATCTCTCATCCACTCTCCAGGTTCATAGGGTTTCTGGAGGCAAGCTATTATGGAAGTGGATGCTGCTCCTGCTTCCAAGCTTGTCTTAATTGGGGAGTTTCCCTCAACACTGTCCGCCATGGGTAACCAACCATTGCATTTGACACATCAGCATCACAGTGTTCAGCCTCACAGTAACCACAAGTTACCGTTGTACGGCAAGTGGACACACCAGGGCTATACAACCTAGAGGAATGTTTGACCAAAAACAGCGAAAGACAGATATGCAGATTAAAAGTCACCCACCTTTGCCTTGGTTGCATCACTTTCAGTCCACTGGGCCAGCTGATCACTCTCTATGATTAAATCGTTGTTGTTGTTGTTTAATGCCGTTGAGTCGTAGACAACTCATAGAGACCCTGTGAACGAACAGCCTGAACACTGTTTGTACATAGAGTTTCCAGAGGCAAGCCATTTCGGAAGTGGATGCCACTCCTGCTTCCAGGCTTGATTTAGTCGGGAAGCTCCAGCCAATACTGTTCCACCATGGGTGGCCATTACCACGTGCAAAAATTTTTTTACATTGAAAATTTTAATCCACCTGAAACTTAATTTTTGTTTTTGGTATGTTTGGGATGTAATTTTCATTCCTTCCATAGAGTAGCAGATATAAAGGGAGAGGCCTGCTCTCCCTCCATCATTTATGGGCTATCCCATTGTAATAGAGATTATTCATCTAATAGCCATTTTCTTCTCTCTTGTGGAACATCAATTTTACTCAGGTCTTTATGAATCAGAATTGACCCAATTCAATGGGTTTGGTTTTGGCCTGCCTCTCTCCTACATAATTCAGTTATATCCTTATTATTCTCTATAAAAATGGCCATTGCCAAGGGTAGGAAGGGAAGTAGGGGCCAAATGGAACTCTCTACTGGGTAAGTCATTCCTAGGGATGACTAGTCTCCGAATTGGTAATGACATGCAGATATATCTGACCCGTGGCAGGAGATTTTGATGCTCTTAAATCTCTCAATTGTGCTGCATCAAATGGCATTTCTATTCCCAGCACTCTAAGGAATCACTAAATTCCTTTCCAAAGCAGTTGCACCATTTCACATGCCCACTTCAGTGAGCAGGGACTTTTGGTGGCCTAGTGAGTAAGGAGTTGAATTACCAACCCAGTGGCAGGCAGTTCAATTCCACCAGCTGCTTCATAGGGGAAAGATGAACCGTCTCCTCCCGAGGATTCTGCAGCCTTGGAAAACCTGCTGGAGGGTCAGTGACAAATTGGTCCATACTCAGAGGCGAAAGATTGAGTTGAGTTGAGCAACAATGAATGAGAGTTACAATCTTAGAACACATACTTAGCCATTATTTGTTCTTTTTTGGTCTTATTGAGTTTTGCTATTATTGCAGGCATAAGATGATACCTTCCTGTTGTTTTGATTTGCATCTCTCTTATAGCTAATGATCATGACTTCACACTCCTTTTGATTCCTGAAACTTATTCAGAGTAGTCACAACTCTCCTTTCACATAACAAACATGCTCCACCAGAGGCTCTCCTCACCTCTCTTATGCCCTGATTGCTCTGTGCCTCAGGCTCAAGTCTGATGCCCTGTGCTGTGCCCTTGCTGCCACTGCATCTTAGACCATCACACTCCCCATGTGCCAAAGCCTTCATACCAGTTTAGTCCCAACACTCTATGCTGGGCTGCCATTTCCTCCCCCAGGGACGCACTCTTGACCTTGTGCGGCCACCAACCTTTCTCCACTGTTGCAGGCTTTCTCCCTCTTCTTTGTCTACTGAGTTGACAACCACCTCACTTCGTTGCTGCCTGCCACTGGATGTGCACCAAGGGGAACCTCTAGATTGCAAATCTAACAAAAGGATCTTAAAGTAAGCCTGTACACTGCTGTTTCCTCCCAAAGATGATAATCATTCAGACTCATCTGGAGGTTTGTGATGAAACTTGGCACAATATTAATTATGAATCATCTTCAATTTAGAATCAAGTTTTAGAATTCTCTGTTCTAAATTAGACTCCCACAGGTGGAACTCAATGCAGTTCTTGCAGTTTGAGGAAAAGAGATAAATAGACTGGGAAAAGAAGTGAACATTTCAAACGCTGGAGCCCTTCTTTTGTCGTCATTGTATAGCGCCCTTGCTAGCGGCGTGTTTTCAGTCATGTCTGCTCCTTACAAGTTAATGTTTTAGCGCTGGCAGACATATAAACTGACCATCGTAATTGCTCTTTGTTTATGAACATGCTTATTTTATATGATATACACTCATCCATTAGTATAACAGGTCATAATATACAGTAAGCTGTTCCTTTTACAGACTTGGGCTTGAAAGCAGAGAATTTAAGTCTATTTGAACATGAGGACAACTTTTAGCTTTTCCTAAAGGGCTTGAGAGTCACCGATGTGCAAATCTCAGCCAACACTGAGAGTTGTTTTTTCCGCTGGAGACTCATTCCCATCACTCTCTCCCAAAGCCTCCATCACTAAAACCTCAATGTTGACTTTATGGTCCAAGAAACATTATAGACAACCTTGGTTGGGAGGGGAAATTGGCCTTAGAAAGCCATTGCATTTAAGAATAAGTCTCTTAATTTCTTTTACTCACTGCCATCCCTTTGCCCAGTGGTTTTGGTGACCATTTAGCCACTAGTAAGGAACACATTAAATATTATTCATAAATGTGTTTAACTCAGACTCTTGAAAATGACAGATTTAAGAATTCAGGCTAGAGAGGTCATGTTGTGTCCTCAAAGGGGTAACTATCTTGGGGAAAATCTAATACTTATTATGCATTAGCACATTTAAAAAAAAACTGAAGGCAATAAAGAGTCTAGAGAGATTTGTATTCTCTTCCTCATTTCCAGTGCCCAGTCCCACGGTCTGTGTGGTTTATACTTCCAGGACATTGCGTGCTAATGACAAGATAATTAAGTTTGTGGTTCAAGTTTACAATTGAAGGAAGAACATGCTTAATCTTGAACACTAATACATCTATGATTCCAGTACTATATCTGCTTGCTGTTATAAACATGGCTTTGCTTCCTTTTTATCAACATACACATTTACTTAATTTAAGGGTGGTTGTTGCTTTGTACTCTTGAGTCAGAACTGACTCATAGTTGCCGCTCCAGTGGGTGTTAGCAAGCATTCCTAGTACCTAACAACAATGACAACACTGAAAAAGACAAAATTGGAGATATCATGTTTTTCTCCCACAGAACAGCTGGTGAATTTGAACCATTTTCTTCTGGGTTAGCAGTGCAACTCCTTACCACTAAGCCACTAGAACTCCCTAATTTAATGGTAGTATCTCCAGAGTACTGAAGAGCAACGATGTCATTCTGTAAAGTAAGATGCCCTTGATACAGGCCATACAGGCCATGGTCTTGGCAATCACTTCCTATGCATCAGAAAGCTAGACAGTGACTAGGAATGATAGAGAATTGATGCCTTGGAGCTGTGGTGCTGGAGAAGAGTATTGAATATAGTATGGACTGCTAGCAGAACAAACAGGTTTGTCCTGGAGAGAGTGAGACGAGGCTGCTCCTTGGAGGCAAGGATTTTGAAGCTTCATCTGACATACTTTGGACATTTTACCAGCTGGAACCAGTCCTTGAAGAGGGATGTCATGTTTGGGAGGGTGGAGTGACAGTACAAGGGAGGAAGACCCTTGATGAGATGGATTGATTCAGTGACTGGGGTAATGGGGATAGATGTGTCAGAGACAATAAGATTGGCACAGGATAGAGCAAGATTGATGTACATAGGGTTGCCATGAGTTGCAAGCAACTTGACAGCACATGACAACAACATATGAAACATTACTTTTTAATAAAAGCTGGTAGTGAGAATGATTTTATTTCCTCATCTCCCTAAGAGTAATCTGCCTACTTCATATTGTTACTGTTAATGTTCATGGTTAGTGGCACATTCAGGCATTCAAATACTAGCTGTAAGGGTGACAATTTGAGCCCCCCTAGAGCTATGGTTACTTAGTCTGTTTGGAAAATTGTGCCGCTCACCTAAAGGAAGTTCAAACCTCCAGTCGTTATGCAGGATGAAGAGGAGCATTCCCTTCTCGTTACAGTCTGTATCCTTGGAAACTTTGCGGTCACCACAAGTTAGAACCAACTCCAGTGCAGTGAGTTTGAGTGTCTGAGTTTTGAGAGACATTTTGGAAGACAGGTTTGGTAATATACTTCTGAAATGTAATAGCCATAAACACCCAATGGGACAGTTTTACTTTGTGCACATGGGGTCACCATGGGTTAGAATTAACATGCTGGCAGCTAACAACAGCAAATTATAGTTGTTGCGCATTGTTGTCAAGCTGGCTGTGGCTCATGGTGACCTTATGTATAACAGAAGCAAAATGCTGATTTGTCCTGTCACGTCTTTAGGAGGATTGTTATATTTCAGTCCATTGTTTTGGCTCTTGTGTCAATACAGCATTGGGAGTTTCCTGTGTTTTCACTCTACTACACTTTATTCCACTTACCATGATGCTCTTTTCTAATCATTAGTTTTTCCTGATGACATGGCCAAAATTAGTGAGCTGATATCCATCCTCACTTCGAGAGAGCATTCTTTTTTTTATTATTAATTTAGTTTGTTTATTTTTCATTTCAATGAACATCTACAGAGATTTTGGAATTCCATTCATTCACTGTTGCACCCTTCTCCTTGCATTCTTAAGTTGTTGTTGTTGTTATGTGCCGTTGAGTCACTTGCGACTCATAGCGACCCTAGGTACAACAGCCCTAACCTCTGCTCTGTCCTGTGCCAATCGTACTGTCTCTGACACTCCCATCTTGATTATCCCAGTCACTGAATCAGTCCACCTCATAGAGGGCCTTCCCCTCCTGCGCTG
>NW_006399970.1:5095451-5096009 GCF_000299155.1 Elephantulus edwardii
CAATTCCTTTCTATACAATGACTCAGTATATTCCTTCCATCTTCTTTTAATACTTCCTGGATCATTTAATATTCTGCCTGAAGCATCCTTGATTATAGCAACTTGAGGTTTGAATTTGTTCTTCAGTTGCTTGAGCTTAAGAAATGCTGAGCGAGTTTGGCCCTTTTATTAGTGATTACCTAACTATCAATTTGTCAAAATTCCTAAACCTTTATATGAAGAGTAAATTTTACATGCTTAAGAAAAAAATAAATCTCTGCCATTTGAATCTAATCCAAATGGGTCTGAGTAGAACTGTTCCAAAGCATTTCCAAAACAGTATGTATTTTTCTTTTTTAATTATTTTTTTTAAAAATTGTTATTTGACTTAAATGATACAAAGCATACTGGGCTTTCATTCAATCATTTGTACACATTTGTCTTAATAATAAGTATTGCAGTACCTCCAATATAATTTTATATTTCCCACTTCTCTGTAATTCTCATTTGCATTGGTCCTTCCAGAGTACCTCTTTAGGGTTCTATCCGTGGGTAAATGCTGCTATTTTCACTATATAT
>NW_006399970.1:5099839-5105737 GCF_000299155.1 Elephantulus edwardii
ATCTCTTCACCATCCATCCTGATGCTGCCAATTGGTCCAGTGGTGAGAATCTTTGTCTTCTTGACATTGAGCCTCAATCCATATTGGAGGCTGCAATCCTTGATCCTCTGCAGCAGGTGCTTCAGGTCCTCTTCAGTTTCAGCAAGCAGGGTTGTGTCATCTGCATAACGCAGATTGTTGATAAAGTTAAATTTTTTAAAATTGTTTGGAGCATGGAAGTAAGGGGACTCAAATTTAATAGAGTGTGAAAATTTCCAAGCTGTTACATTAAACAGGATCTTGAAACTACTGATTGGTCCAAAATAGTTCTAATGGAAAACTAATCTGTAACTAAAATGAAGTTGTATTTCTTCCTGGGGCAATATATTTGTTTACCTGGCAGTCCATATGATATTCAATATTTATTGTCAGCATCACAGTTTGAATGCATCTATACATGAAATATCTCAGAACTCATTGCTGTCAACTTGTGACTGATTCATAGCTGACCCTCCAGTAGGTTTTTGAGGCTGTAAACTGCCTGGGAGAAGATTGCCCAGCTTTCACCCATGGACCTGCTGGTGGATTTGAACCACCAAGGGAGGCATCACTTTGAGTTGGTAGCACAACTTCCTACCATTTACAACACCAGAGCTCCTTCCTGTTAATTATAGTGTAGTATTTTATAGTATGAGTAATCTTGATTTAAGGACTGTCAAAGCAGAAACAACTCATAATTGACTTGTCAGTGGGTTTTCAGGGGGAATAAATCAAACAGGAGGAGACAGCCCATATTTCTGTATAGCAGCTGGTAAATTCATGCTGTACACTTTTGGGTTGGCAGCACAACTCCTTTCCATTAAGCCATCAGAGTCCCTGATAGTATAATATAGGTGGAAGATAACGAAACAAAACAATAACCACCTACTGTCAATTCTGGGTCATAATAATCCTTCATGTGTTTTTGAGGCCATAGATCATTATAGGAGATTGTCCATCTTTCTTCTGCAGAACAGTTTCATATAATGTAACATACATGTTAAATGTCTTAAAATAGTTATTATATATTCTTTTAGCTAAGCTACAACTTGTACTTACTTATTTTCTGTGAATGATAATATAGTCTCTTTAGTATAGTTTCATCTAGATTTTATTATCCTAAATTAAAATTGATTGAAGTAAAATGAACTTCCATTTTGAAAAATTCTGCCATCTTCTCGTACTATTGATAATATTGAAATTATTCTCCTTTAACACGTTGCCGCAAATGACGGAAAAATGTGTTTCTAAGCATGGTCATGAATTTAGAAGTGTGCGGCAATGTGTTAAATGCAAGTTTAATTCCCATTGTTTTTAATAATGTGTAGCTGATGTTTTTATGTTAATTGTCACAAAGAAAAAAGCCCTCTCATTGACCATAGTTTATTGTGGTTGTAAAATAATAGCAAGCTATGTAGTAAAAGAAACAGCTGTGTTTATACTTTCTAAAAGTATACTTTTTGAAAAATGTGTATATAATACATGTATATATGTATTGTCTATCCTCAACTATTTCTTTAAGCACAACAATTTACACTTGTAAATAAAAAAATCCAACTTCGAAAATGGATTTTAAATAAGATGTGAATGAGTTATAAAACTATTCAAGATAATTCAGGTAAAATATTGTTTTAGTTTTATTTGTTTTTGCAATGGGAAATAGGAATTATAATTTTATTAGTTACCAAAGTAGTTTTTAATAGGTGGAATTCATAGCTTTTATTATAAACTAAATTTTAGAATATCTCTTCTATAACAAACCAACTTAAGCAAATCAAATAATAGTTGTCTCCTTGCTGTAAACAAATAAGTGGGTTTTTCAAATAATAGTGGTCTCCTTGCTGTAAACAAATCAGTGGGTTTTTTTCTCTTTTTTTATCTTCTGATGCTTCATTAACCCCAAACCATATAGCTCCATGCAGAAATAATATGTCTTAACTTTACTAACATTCTGGGAGGTCCTGTTTTATAAAGCCCTATTTTTAACTATTGATATTTAATCACTCTCACACCCACCTGGGAAGAAGTTTTCACTATTCCACTTTGCTGCTTTATTCTGCTTTGTTAGGTGCTGTTGAGGTGATTAGGACTCATAGTGGCTCTATGAACAACAGATCTGAACATTGTTCCATCCTGCAGTAGTTAGTAGTTGGTTCCTTAATAGTTTAGCATTGGTTTGTTGTCATTAAATTTTTTTTAAAAAATACCCAGGGTACCATCTGCATGAAGAATGAGAGAAGAAGCATAAAGACCATTTTTAATAGAATGACTCTTTCCACCCCTGGTAATCTCTCCACCTCTTTGTAGGCTTTCATTCCTTCATCTATAGGGGGAAGGTTTGGTAAATTTAAGAAGATGAAATGAATTAGAGAGAGTTGAGGCGGCCTAGGCCTTAGAGCTGTGTCTCTCTGGCAGTTAGAATGTGCCAGCAGTAATCTTTTCTTCTACTCCCCCCCCACTTTATTTTTATTTTATATTGGTTTGCATACAAAATTTGTGTACATTGTGTACATTCATATATCTTGCATTTAACATTCTTATATTCACATTGTGTTTGAAAAGATCACTCATGTACACTGTGTTTTATGAAAGTATTCACCATTGTTCTATGCCTAGTATTACTCCTTTTTTTAAGTCCCCAATTAATTACTTCACCCTCCTCCCCACCCCGCAAACTCTGAGCAAGTTGCTGTAGGGAGCAGGCATTCAACCCTTCCCCTGCTCCTTCTTGTCCTGCCTGTGGACAGAAGGATCATCTGGAACCCTATGCTCACTTGACTATCAAACCTAATATTATACTACCCAATCTAACATCTGACTAATAAAGGTGATATTTGACTTTATTAAGTTTGACTTTTCTCAACTTGTTTAGAATCCAAAGTGGGAAGAATTTGCTGTAGTTGTTCCTTCTTTAGAGACTCCAAGAGCAACCAGCAATTGTTTTGAATGAAATGTCACATACCTCTGAAACTATTTCTAGTCTGCATTAGTCTGAAGAGGGAACTCACGTGGTCTAGTGGGTAAGGAGTTGTGCTGCCAACACAAAGACAGTTTGGATCCACCAACTTCTCCACAAATAAAGATGGACGATTTTCTCCCCCATGATTTACAACCTCTGAAAACTCACTGGCAGGTCAGCTATGAGTTGATTCTAACCAGACAGCAATGAGCTGAAAGTTACTCATTTTAAGACCGACTAAAACCTGTCTGTCACCATAGCCACATGCTAGCTTACCCTGGCAGGTAAGTGTTGGCTGTGTATGAGGAGTGTTGCTTGGGAGCACATAAAGTTTCTACCTATTTCTATCCTGCCTGCCTCGGTTCTGTCCATCCAGTTTCCCTGCCCTTTTTGGCCTTCTCATCTTGTGTGTGTGTGTGTGTGTGTGTGTGTGTGTAGATACTGACTGTTTGGTCTCACACTTGTTTAAAGGAGCACAATATATTAAAGGTATTATTATTATTTTAGATTTTAATGAAAGTTAGCATCAAAGACTCTCCTTCATAGGGTCGCTATGAGTTGCCTGTGACTTGACAGCACTTAACAGCAATAATATCAACATAGAGAGAGAGATCAGCTGGCCCAGTGGACAGAAGGCGATGCTACCAAGCCAAAGGTGGGTGACTTTTAACCTGCGGCCCTCGGGCCTGTCTTTCATTGTTTTTTGTTCAGACGTTCCTCTAGGTCGTATAGCCGTGGTTTACAAGTTGCCGTACTGTGGTCACTTTTGGTTGCTGTGAGTCTGAACACTGTGACATTGATGTGTCAAATGCGTTAATGGTTGGTCACCTAATGCAGACAGAGAATGGGGTGGAGCTCCCCGATTAAAACAAGCTTGGAAGGAGGAGTGGCATCCACTTCCATGATAGCTTGCCGCTGGAAACCCTATGAACCTGGGGAAAGGATGAAAGGCACCCAAGAGTCGAGGACTCTCCTTCATAGGGTCGCTATGAGTCTCCTGTGACTCATGGCGCTTAACAACAACAACAACAATGAAAGTTTACAGAGAACTTGGGTTTTCATTCATTCATTGTTGCACATTTTCCTCCTTGCTCCCCCACTTCGCTTTACTCTTTGAAAAAAAAAATTATTTCCTTGTTGTACAATTCCCCAACTCCACCCTAGTCCAATTTATTATGTAGCTCTTATTCTGGACTGTTGTCATACAAATAATACCTAATCATATATTCCTTTTAAACACTTTTCTCCCTCATCTGTTTCAATGCAGTGTACATTATTTATCACCTCTTTTCTTAGTTTCTCCCCAGCCCTAATATCAGTGTTGTTTTTTAACAGTGGCATTATGCAGTATTTGTCTTTTTGTGACTGAGATATTTCACTTAGCAAAGTGTTCTCCAGGGTTACCCATTTTGTATAATATTTCATGAGTTTGTTGTTTTTCCGTACTGCATAGTATTCCATTCTGTGAATATACCACAGCTTTTCTATCCAGTCATCTATTAGTGGGCACTTGGGTTGTTTCCATCTCTTTGCTATTGTGAACAACACAACAATAAACATGAGTATGCATATATCTGCTTGGGTGGCAGTTCTGGTTTCTTTAGGGTATATTCCCAGTAGTGGGATTGCTGGGTCAAATGGTATTTCTATTTCCAACTTTCTGAGAAAGTGCCAGATAGCCATCCATAGTGGTTACACCATTTTATACTCCTACCAACAGTGAATAAGATTCCAGTTTCCCCATAACATCATATTATTTTTTATTTAACAGATAAATAAATGACAACTTCCTAAACAGAAACTCTATGAGCTTTGAGAAATGACAATAGTTATTGAAAGACTTAAGGTCTTTTGTTCATAGGGCCATTATGAATCGTGCTTGACTCGATGGCAATTAACAATAGATAATAAAATAAATTTAATAAAATAAATTAATTTTTATTAAAAATCTGTAAGGTGATTCATTCACAACTGATGAATACTTATTTTGAAGTACATGTTAGTTATAACCATATACCTGAAATGAGATAACTTTCAGACATACACAGAAGGTCAAGGACTTCAGTATTCAATATGAGTGCATACCGACATCAAAAAAACAAAGATTCCCACCATTAGGCCAATTGACAGATGGAGAAGGTGGAAATTAAGGTTATTAACAATTTCATCTTGCTCAGATCCACAATGAACATTATTGGCTCCAGCAGTCAAAAGATAAGGTTTGGTTTCCTCCCAGTCATTTAAAAAAAAAAAAAAAAAGAAAGAAATCCAAAGAGAAATTGCATTGGGAAAATCTGCTGTCAGGGACCTCTCTAGAGTACTATAGAGCAATGATGCCAGCTTAGAGACTAAAGTGTGCCTGATCTAGGCCATAATCTTCTCAGACACTTGCTATGCATATGAGAAGTAGACAGTGACTAAGGTTGACAGAAGAAGAATCAATTCCTTTGAGTGGTGCTGAACAAGCGTATTGAACATACCATGGACTGCCTTCGAGAGGGCGAAACTAGATTGCTCCTTGGAGGCAAGTATTTTGAAGCTCTGTCTCACATACTTTGGGCATGCTGCAAGGAGGGACCAGTGCTTGGAGAAGGACATCATGCTTGGAAAGATGCAGGAACAGCTCAAGAGAAGAAGACCTTGGATGAGATGGATTGCCACAGTGACTGGCAATGGGGGCAGATGTGTCAGAAATATTGCCTCAGAGAACTGGATGATGACTAAGAATGATAGAAGAAGAATTGTGCTGGAGAAGAGCCTTGAACATATCATGAATTGCCAAGAAAACAAGATCTGTCGTGGAGAGGGTGAAACTAAGTTTCTCCTTGGAGGCTAGGATTTTTGAAGATAGAGAGAGATCAGTTGGCCCAGTGGACAGAAAGTGATGCTACCAAGGCAAAGGTGGGTGACTTTTAATCTGC
>NW_006399971.1:0-1006 GCF_000299155.1 Elephantulus edwardii
TGTACAAAAAAGAGTGTGGCATCAGAATTGGGGGAAGATTTGTCAACAGCCTTAAGTATGTTGACACAACCTTGTTTGCTGAAAGTGAGGAGGACTTGAAATACTTGCTGAAGGTCAAACACTACAGCCTTCGAGATACATGACATCTAAATTTCAAGAAAAAAAAAAATTTGCCACTGGATTGATAGATGACATCATGATGGATGGAAAATAATTAAAACTGTCAATGACTTCATCTAACTTACTTGGATCTGTAACCAAAACACTTGGTAGCAGGAGTCAGGAGATGAGGAGACATATTATACTAGGAAAGTCTGAGGTGAGGCACCTCTCCAAATTATGGAACAGCAATGAAGTCAGTTTGAGGACTAAGGGGGCTTGATTCACACCACTGTCTTTCACTTGCTGTACATCTGAGAGTTGGACATTGAATAAGGATGACAGAAGGAAAAGTGATGTCTTTGAGATGTGGTGTTAGGGAAGAGTATTGAAGATCCCATCTTCAAGATACATCTTGGAGAAAGTGCAGCCAGAGTTCTGGGAGGCAAGCATAATGAAGCTTCATCTCACACACTTTGGACTTGTTAGGAGAAGGTATTCCTTGGAGAAAGACATCATGCTTAGAAAAGTGAGGGGATGATGAAGGAGAGAAAGACTCTCACCCGGGTGGATTGACACAGTGACTGCAGCAATGGATTTGAGTGTGTCAGAGATTGTAAAGATGGCACAGGATAGGACAGGGCTCAGCTCTATTATGTTTATAGGGTTACTGAGTCATACTCGATGGCATCTAACAACAACAACAAACAACAACAACAATAACAACTAGTAGTGGTACAAAGGGTAATTGTTTTCTCTTTTTTGCTTGTGCTTTGGACATTATTGTTGGTTTTGTTCAGTTTTGTTTTTCTTTTAGGAACCATAGCACTATTTTCCACAATGACTGTGCCATTTTTAATTTCCACCAATAATGGATTTCCACCAAGTTCACCAGGTCTTGGCTAAC
>NW_006399971.1:1856-4029 GCF_000299155.1 Elephantulus edwardii
ATCACTGAGTTAGTCTTCAGCAAGAAGGGATTTCTGTCTTCTTTTGTGATGTATCTCATGTAGCCTGTCCTTTTTCTCCATCATCTCTTGTAGACGTTATTTAACCCTCAGTTTATTATAGGGTCATATACTGGGTCTCAACACAAAGATTGTGAACCAGTGAAAGAAGACACATTGACTCAGGCAATATAAAATTAGATGTGTACATTTTTATTTCTTACAGAGAGTTGCCTGAGTATCATGGTAAAAACAATGACCATGTACTGATAAAAAATTTTTTTAGAAGCTTCAGCACATACAAAAAGAACAGATTGGCTGCTAAAACATTACTTAAGGTTTGTTATTTTCTGGAAATGTCATAATTATTCTATTTTTTTCATTTGTATAATTCTAATTCTTGGACACAGATGGCTAAGTAAAGGCTGTAGTATATGGTTCTAGTTTCTTAGAAGCTTATAAAGTGACCAGTAAGCAGAGTTTATTGTCAGTAATTTTGAATTTATATATCTGCTCATTCATGCATGAATAACATCAGGCATCGTTTCAGTTGACATTTTCTCCCTCTTCCTTATTCTTCTTTAAACTTATTTTCAATGTTTTTGTTTGTTTGTTTTATTCTGTCTCTTTTCTTTCTCTTTGAACATCATCTTTCTCTTTATCCTCATTTTTTCTCTTTGTATTTTGGTTCTTTCATTCCACTCAACTTCTACTCCAGTGAAGTGTTTTCACTCTATACTCAAACTAAAGGCCTTCAAGTTGAAATCAATTAATAGCTGATCCTGCATCAGGTTTTCAGAGACTGCAAAGGGCAAAGGAGGAGATTACCCACCTTTTGGAGGAGCTGGTGGATTCGAACTGCCAGAGAGGCACTGCCTTTGGGTTAGCCAAACAGTTCTTTGCTAGCGAAGCCGCTAAAGCTCCGTGGAGTTGTGAAGTTTATGACAGCAAACAATATCTATGCTTGAGGATTTATTAAGTGAATAATTAATTCCTTCATTCTGATAATGAATGTTTGTAAAAGTTAATAATAAATAGCAAGTCTACATTTAAGTATTCTTTAGATGCATTCATATACTGCATCAAATTTATTGAGGACATTCCACTTAGAGATTAAAAACTAGCTGTATGAAGTCATAAGATTTTATTCCAAAGAAAACAAAGTATTTTTAACTAAATAAATAAATTTAAAAAAACAGACAAAAATGGCTTAATGGTAAGAAGCTGTGCTGCAATCCTGAAAGCATGCAGTTCGAGACCACCAGCTGCTCCATGGGAGAAAGATAAGTAATCTCCTCCCATATAGTTTACTGTCTCTGAACCTTCCCTCCCCAGGAGGGTCAACTATGGGTCAGTTCCGACTCTACGGTATACAACAACAAGAAGCAGGGAAATATCTGCTAAGTGCCAGTAGTTGGATAGAGCAGCAAGCCCTGTTAGAAGTTGACATGTGATAGAAGCAGTTGGGAACTGTTTCAGAATGGTAATGACATGCAATTAGGAAATCAAAGAATAGAGAGATGTTGTGCAGATTGTATCAGTGAGAGGAGAATTTTCATCGCCAGGGAAAAGATATGATTAAACCACGTATATAGAGAAGTATGGTGATGTTTAAGAATATAATGAATTATATTGGCATAGAAAAAAATACTGCGTTACAATAAAGGGAGGGTTGTATATTCGCTAGCTCATTGCATTTGAATTAGAATCAACTCATACTGACCCTCCACTGGATTACCAAAGCTACAAATTGTATGCAATCCACCAGCTTCTTTGTGGGAGAAAGATGGGCACTCTTTCCTTTAATTAACTTCTGAAATCCTGCTACAGGGTCTGCTATGAGTAGGTTCTGAGTCCATGGTACACACAACAACAAATTACATGGAAAGAGATTACTCACCCTACCCTGGAAATGATTATGGGTTCATACTTCCAGAGAGCTGATGTCTGGAGTTGGCTGTGGAACTCCACAGAGACTATACCATCAGAATTCTCATTCTAAAAAGGGAGAGAAAGCAGGCACGTCAGTTGATATATCTGTTAAGTATTTTAAAAATAATGTAAACAATATAATAAACTATAGGTTAATATTTCAAAAGTGAAATTAAGCATATTTATAAATTTGAGTTTTACAGATGCTTATAGTTTGAAGGAAAAGCAGATTTTATGGAATAAA
>NW_006399971.1:5129-6924 GCF_000299155.1 Elephantulus edwardii
ATTTCTGAATTGCAAACCTCAGATGGTTAAGGTATTATTTGGGTCAGCTAAGATATAAGATGTAGAGAACTCTGGTTCTCTTTTGCTAAGAAGCTGGGCTACAACTTGAAAGGCATGTGGTTTGAATCCACCAGTTGCTGTGCAGAAGTAGGATTGGCAGTCTCCTTTACAATTTACTGCCTCTGAAAGCTCACTGGAGGGTCAGCTGGCATACAACAAGATGTAAGGAAAATATGAACAAAAAAAATCTAAAATTAAAAAGATGCATAATTGAGCTTAAGATTTAACAGATGACCTATGTTTTCCTCTCATTATCCAATAGTTGGCACAGATGAAACTGACAGATGGAAAGGACCAATGACACATCCACTACCGATTTCATCCTCTTGGGTCTCTTTCCTGGGTTCCAACATATCAGCCTCTTAGTCTACTTGATCCTTGTGGTCTACCTCATTGCCCTCACAGGGAACTCTGTCCTTATTTTCTTGATTTGGATGGACATCCGCCTTCACACACCAATGTACTTCTTACTCAGTCAGCTCTCCCTCATTGACTTAATCTACATCTCTAGCTCTGTTCCTAAAATGATCATCAATCATTCCTTAGGAAAGCGCAGCATCTCTCGGGTTGAATGTGGAGTCCAGATGTTCCTCTGCCTGACTCTTGGTGGTGCTGAGTGTCTTCTCTTAACTCTTATGTCCTATGACCGATTTGTGGCTGTTTGCAATCCGCTGCGTTATTCAATAATCATGAGCCCTAAGGTTTGCTTACTAATGACGGTGGTATCATGGGCTGGAGGTGCCCTAAATGCTCTCATTCAAACCATCTACACCATGCATTTTCCTGTCTGTGGACTAAAGGAGATTAACCACTTCTTCTGTGAGATGCCAGCCATCCTGAAGTTATCCTGTGAGGACACTCTGAATTATGAGATGTTTGTGTCTGTGGTAAGTACTGCACTTATCCTCATCCCCTTTAGCCTTATAATGATCTCCTACATTCGTATCTTCCTCGCCGTACTCAGAATGAACACACCTGAGGGAAGAAAAAAAGCCTTGGCCACTTGCTCTTCCCATTTGACCGTGGTGAGTCTCTTCTTGGGTCCAGGTGTAGTAGTCTACATCACACCTGGCTCCTCCCACACACCAGAGATGGACCAAGGTCTCTCTATGTTCTACACCATCCTGACCCCCATGTTAAACCCACTAATTTACAGTTTGAGAAACAAGGAAGTGGCACAAGCTATGAAAAAGGTCATGGGAAGAAAATCTATGTTAAAATAGTTTTGAAAACACAACTGCCATTGTTTGCATCCAAAATTATTCAAGTCCAGAAGTCAAGGTTCCTGAGTCGTGTCTTTTTTTTCTTGTATAGTTTCAACTATGGCACATAGATCACTTTAAGAATGAATCATTGGTTCACCAATAAATTTATTACATTTCCAGGAAATCAGGTATTTCAGTAGAGTGGCTGTAATAGAAACATTTGGAGCAAAAGGCACTAGTAATGAATAGATGGAAGCATGCCTATTCATCTTTCTAACAAATGACAATCAACTCACTGGCTCAATGCATTAGTATGGAGTTGGAAGAAACTCATAAGCTGACGCTCTATCAAGTTTTTTCAAGTTATAAATTGCTTGAGAGGAGACGGTTCATATTTCTCCTTCATAGCCTCTGGTGGATTTGATAGTGGATAAGAGTGCCCATCATTCTACTTTTATTTTACAGGGGAAACAACCCCAGTTCTGACTACTCATTTTCATTTGACTGAGTATCAGTCAGATGTGAGAATG
>NW_006399971.1:7783-13655 GCF_000299155.1 Elephantulus edwardii
AAGTTTCAGTTTTTATAGGTGATATTGTACAACACCAAGTAACTTCTTATTCAGACATGTTCTTGTCCCATCACCTTTGCATTCCCTGTTCCCTTAACCTAGAATGCTTCTACTCTCATTTCTTTTGGTCTTTATTCACACATTTAGAACATTCTATCTAAAACTACCTTCCCTGGCAATGTCTTTCTTCTTGGTGATTATTATCATTATCTGATACAGTTCATATTTTACACCTGTATTTTTGGACTCTTTGTCCTTCTCCAACTGCATCCACATAAAGGAGAAGAAGTTTTCCCTTTTGTTCACAGCTGTATCCTTAGTCACTAGAACAACTTGACATCTAATATAAGTTGATACATATGGTTAAATAAAGGAGTGTTTAGCTAGGTTAAAAAAATATCTTTCAGATATATTAGAGGTTACACCATATTTTACCTTTCCCCTCCAGTAAATTTTACTTTTTTTAATTGAGATTTGGTTGAATATTTACAGAACTTAATTGGTTTTTCTTTCAAAGTTTCTAACAAAATACTTTTTGTTTTATGACACTGATTGAAATCTTCACAATGTAACAACATTCTTCCCACTTTTTCCCTGGTTGTACTGTTTCTGTTTGCTCTTTTTTTCTTATTCTTCTCCACCTTCAGAGCTTCATCCCTGGAAAAATGCTGGCATTTTGATTTGGTACAGTAAATGGTTCTAAAGAGTGTTTCCTTCCATGGTGTTATCCTTCACATCATACTTGTTGATTTTTGGCCGAAGATTGATCGATGTTAGTGAATTTAGTTCTGGCTTGGAGGGCAGTAAGGGATTTCAGTCTTGAGGGTTCCACCAACCTAAAATAATGGATCCTTTTTCAGTAAGACTTTGCTACCATTCTGAAGAAGAGATTCATGTACGACTGATGTGAACAGAAAAGAAATACTTTCTTTTTTTTTAAAAGAAGTCAACATAAATGTTGATTAGCATGTAAACTTCACTCAATGAACTGCTCTATTGACTGTATCTATGGAAGATGTCAGTGTAGCAGTGCAATATGAATAGTTAAAGTAAGGCCTGGGACTGAATACAGACCTGATCATCAATTACTCATATGCAAATTAAAATTTAAATTGTGATATGTTCAAGCAAGTTCACAAGAACCAATATATGACCTGAGTTTATCCCACATAAATTTAAAAGCTCTCTCAAATATGGCTTTTATGCACAAATATACATGACCAAACAAGCTGTAGAATTATTTCAAGGACACCATCCACAAAGAAAGTAAAAGGTTGTTACAAAGACAAGAAAGAAATAAAAGACCAAAATCTATGTCAGAAGAGACTTAAATTTTCACTATACTATAGAGAGGCCCAAACAAAGAAGAAATTCTGAAGTAAGGGAGCTAAATGGAAGACTGTAAAGAGCAATTTGAGAAGACAAAGCAAAGTATTAGAATAAAATTTACAAATAGCTGAAATTATAAAACTATAGTGAAAGAATATGTTCAATATTTCTCTAGAATATATTTAGTATTTCAAACTGGGAGAACTGAGAAACCAATTCAAGCTCCATGTTGCTATACAGAAAGATTCTTTGGTTAAAATATTGAATGATACAGGAAACATCAATAAGATGGGAAGAATATGTGAAATAACTGTAACAGAAAGAATTGGCTGATACTTCAGTAAGTTATATAGGATGAAGATCTAATTGTAATGATACAAGAAATTCAAGCTGTACTTAAAACATTGGCAAACATAAAGTTACAAGAATTTACAAGAATTGATGGAATTTAAAGTGTTTTCACAAAGCTATCCCTGGACATATTTACTAGCCTCTGCCAAGAAGTTTGGAAGACCAACTGATTGTAAGTGAGTTCCATATTTGTTCCTAAAAAAAAGGTTACTCAATAGAGTATAGGAACTCTTGAGTGATATCAATAATATCACATGCAAATAAAATCTTTCTGAAGATTATTTGTAAAAAAGTGGTTGGAAAAGTATATATACTGGGGACTCTAGAAATTAAAAGTGAATTCAGAAGAGGCTCTAGAAATAAAGGGAAAACATTGCTGAAGACAGACAACACCAGAAATATGTTTGTTTGTATTTTATTGTTTACAAAAGGGTATTTGACTGTGTAGATTATGCCAAATTATGGATAACATTGAGAGATATGGGAATTCCCAAACGCTTAATTGAGGTCATGCAATATTTTTACAAAGAGCAAGAAGCAGCCATCTTAAATTAGCAATTGACTAAGCAATTGGTTTAAGGTAAAAAAAATGTATGCATTAAAGTTGTTAAATCTATTCAAACTGTATGTTCTTCTTGTACACCATCAAATCAGATCTGACCCATAGCTGATTCTCTGGTGGGTTTTCAGAGGCAGTTAATCACACAGGAAGAGATTGTCCATCCTTCTCCCACAGATCACCATCAGGTCTGCAGCAGAACTTCTTGCCACTAGCCCATCAACCTAGTTAGCAAATAAATCAAGAATCTGGACTATATGAAAAAGAATGTAGTTACAAGATTGGAAGAAGACCCATCAACAACCTGCATTATGCAGGTGACATAACCATGAGTTCAGAAAATGACTTGAACACACACTGAAAAAAGATCAAAGCTTACAACTTTCAACATGCATTACAACTCAAAATCAAGAAAACAAAAAGTTTCACCACTAGTCCATGATAAGAGGAAAAAAGATCATTTTTTTCAATCATTTCAACAAGATCCACAATCAACACACACGGTAGCGGCAGTCAATAAATCAAAATTTATGTTGCAGTGGTAAAACACAACCTGAAGTACTTATTGAAGCTTGAAAGAGCAAGAATGTCAGTTTAAAGAGTAAAGTGCAACCCATGACATTTTCAGTTGCCTCCTTTGTATCTGAAAGTTGGACAACAATTCAGGAAGAGAAATAAAGAATCTATGCCTTTGGAATATGAGTATTGAAAATACCATGAAGTCCTAATAGAACAAATTAATTTGTATTGGAACAAGTGTATATAGGGTACCACTTACAGACAAGAAAGATGAAACTTAGTCTCACAATCTTTGGACTTGGTGTCAAGAGGGGCCAGTTCTTGGAAAAAGACATATTGAGAAATGTGGAGGGTCAGAGAAAGAGAAGAAGACCCCAAAAGAATGGGTTGGCACAAGGCTTATAATAATAATGAGAGAAATGACACATAATAGAGATTTAAGTCCCAGTAATCTCATCTTTACCATGAGGAACGCTAGATACACCCCTTTGAGGGTGGGAGCCCAGTGACTGCAATAAGGCAAATAAGTTGATTAAGAGCAGGGAGTACCCGAGGAATGTCTATGCAAAGGCATTCGACTGTGTGGATCCCAACAAACTGTGGCTACCTCTGAGAAGAATGGGAATTCCAGAACGCTTGATCAAGCTTATGGGAAACCTATACTTGGACCTGGAGGCAGTCATCAGAACAGAGCAAGGAAACACTGCACGGTTCAAAATTGGGAAGGGTGTGCACCAGGGATGTGTCCTATCTCCATATCTTTTCAATCTATATGCAGAATAGATTACCCGGGAGGCTGGGATTTATAAGAAATGTGGCATCAAGATTGGAGGAAGACTCATCAACAAATAGCATTATGCAGATAACACAACCCTGCTTGCTGAAACTGAAGAGGACCTGAAGCACTTGCGACAGAAGGTCAAAGACTGCAGCCTTCAATATGGATTGAGGCTCAAAACAAGATTTTCAACACTGGGATGATTGGCAGCATCATGCTAGATGATGAAGAGATTGAGATTGTTCGCAGCTTTAGCTTACTTGGCTCTACTGTCAACAATCGTGGCACCAGGAGCCAGGAAATTAAAAGACATTGTGATAGGAAAGTCTACTATTAGGGACCTCTGCAAAGTACTGAAGAGCAATTATGTCAGTTTGGACACTAAAGAGTGCCTAGTACAGGCCATGCTCTTTGAAATCACTTGCTATGCATCAGAAAGCTGGACAATAATTAGAAATGATAGAGGAGAATTGATGCTTTTGGGCTGTGGTGTTGGAGAAGAGTATTGGACATACCATGGACTGCTAAGAGAACAAACAGGTGTGACCTAGAAAGAGTTAAACCAGGCTGCTCCTTGCAGGCAAGGATTCTGAAGCTTCATCTGACATACTCTGGACACATTGCAAGGAGGGGCTAGTCATTGGAGAGGGATGTCATGGTTGAGAGAGTGGAGGGACAGCAGAGGAGAGGAAGACAGTGAGATGACTAGAGTAATGAGGTAGGTGTGTCAGAGACAATAAGTTTGGCACAGGATAGAGCAGTGTTTAGGGCTTCTGTACATAGGATTGCTACTCGACAGCACATAACAACAACAACAACAACAAGAGCAATAGCAACAAAGCAAAGAGCACCCTGTTAAGGTTTTAAGAGGATCCTAGGCCTGGTTTGTTAGCAAAGATAGAAAGTGTAGTATTGGCTGAAGGAGAGTTAAAAGTAGGAATGAGAGAGACACTGTCAAAGAGACAAGAACAGGGCTTATAAGATGAACGGAAAAAAGACTTGAAGGAGACTGGAGCAAGATTCTTGTGAGAGTGAGACCTTGGTGTTGAGGGCTTGGTGCTGGTGGTGAAGACACTATTACATTACTATGGAGAAACTATGGCAAGATGTTACCAGAGAAGCCCTGACATAAAGTCCACAGTTAAAGATGTTGCTGTTCTTGCCAGATGATGAAAGGAAAATCTGACTGTTGAACTGAAACTGGAGCCTAGACTAATTAAGAAATTGTGCCTGGGGACTACTGAGCTAAAGCCTGGACTTGCTTAGGGTGATATTCTTTGCCTCCCCATTCCCCACTTTATTTCCCTAATAAATTTCACTCTTGGTACCACAATTGTGAATAATGTCTGTGAGTCAACAATGACTATTGTACCTGAAAGCTTGATCAAAAGAGCTGTAGGAGCACAGAGGGTGGCATTTCTGACCAAGCTGCTATCTATTTACTGCTAGCGAAACTATTGATGGGGGAAGTTACCCTTTAGGAAGCAGGTAGAGATGATTATCCTCATGTCACAATTGCCTTTGTAAGGTAGGCTTGATTTCTCCTGAGACTATTCACTCTGTGATCTCTCCCTTGCAGTCTCCTAAGACTGAGAATTTCCTGGCCTCACTACAAGACTTGTGACACTTGTCTTTTCCTGGTCTTGAATGTCATAAGACTAGCTTCTTTGGTGCACTTTGGTTCCCACTGTGTTGGGCCGTCATAACAAACAGTGATTTGTTGAACCAGCTAGTATCATTGCTCCATTTCCTGTTTCTCCCTTGGACCTTGATCATCCACCCACATTGTTTCTTTATCTTGATCAAGTAATGTCAAATCATTCTCCAAAGCAGAAATTGTGATGGTAGTGCAGGACAGAGTGAGGTTATAGTCTGTTGTTTATAGTGTCCATATGGGACAGGTTTGACTTGATAACAAGTAACAGCAAATAGATGACCACAGAGGCATACAAACAAGTTAAGCAGGAGCAGCCTGTCCTGGGTAAAAGAATGAAGAATTAATATCTATAGAGGACTTAAAAATCAAACAAATTCAGACTTTACCTGATTTTTAACCTCTCCATTCATAGGCAATTCTAAATTATATTGGTAACAAAATCATTTTCTTTCTGAATAATCCTATCTGGGTACACCACAACATGAAAAATTTATCAAGATGTGCAAGTTATACTCTATTTCTTATACAGAAAAGTCACAGATTATTATGGATTTCACCTGATGGTATGCATAGGAATCAGATCGATTACATCTGTGGAAGGAACCGCTGGAGAAGCTCAATATCAGCTGTGAAAACTAGGCCGGGGCTTATTGTAGAAGAGACCACCAACTACTCATAT
>NW_006399971.1:23844-25414 GCF_000299155.1 Elephantulus edwardii
TTTTTAAAGCTTCTAAAATAATGTATTAGCAAAAGTTCTGATTCAAAATCCTACTGTTCGCATCACGCTGTGATGGTCAGTCTCTGTGGAGCGTAAAGTACTCTCTGGTATCCTCTCTACGCAGGCTGCTATCCCTCCACCTCTGCCATCTTCTGGTCCCTCCCCCTGTTTGAGAAATTTTATCTTATTGCCAGCTTGAGTTGTAACTTGTTGACTTCTTTAGTAAACCCCATAATTGTGAGTATGGTTCTGTGATGTCTATATTCCTTTTGTAATGGATTTTAGACCTGGTGAGGGGGAAGCTGAATTGACACTGTAATTAGCATAACTAGGTAGTGGGGGTATTGATGGTGGTGTTTCTCTCTTGTGTAGTTAATAAAAGTCAGACTTAGTTGTTCCCACATTGACCTTGCTTTTTTAAAGTTGTTGCCAGAAAGTGGTTCCTTGCAATGGCTTAAGAATCATGAAAGTGTGAAATTTTGTTAGGGTCAGAAATCAGTGACTTGAGAAGTACAGGCTAAGATGGTTACTTTTTGTGCTACAAAGATGGAAAGAAAAACTGAGAAGCTTCTTTGGCCTGAGACAATAGGGAGAGGCCACAGGTCTTATACTCATGAACAAGATATGTTAAAGATGTTACTAACAGTAAAGGATGAAGAGAAAACTAAGACCTCCTGTGTTTTGTTTTGTTTTAACAGGCTTATGTGGTAAATTTATGCTGATTTTACTTTATGGATATTGATGTTTCTTCTATGTAATGGTGTTAAGATGTATGGTAGAGATGAGCAATGGATACTGTAGATTCAAAAAGTCTGTAAATTCAATTTTGGCAGGTACTTGATTGGATGTGCAAAACAAAAAGAATTGTGTTGCAGACTGAGGGTAAAGTAAAGCCAAGTAAAGACAGCCAAGAATGAGATTGTTGTTGTTGTTATGTGCCGTCGAGTCGCTTATGACTCATAGCAACCCTATGTACAACAGCCCTAAACTCTGCTCTGTCCTGTGCCAATCGCACCATCTCCGATATACCCATCCTAACTGCTCCAGTCACTGAAACAATCCATCTCATAGAGGGCCTTCCCCTCCTGCGCTGTACCTCCACCCTACCAAGCATGATGTCCCTCTCCAAGGACCAGTCCCTCCTTACAATATGTCGAAAGTATGTCAGACAGAGCCTCAGAATCCTTGCCTCCAAGGAGCCACCCGGTTTGACCCTTTCCAGGGTGAATCTGTTTGTTTTCCTAGCAGTCCTTGGTACCGTCAATACTCTTCTCCAGCACCAGAGCTCAAAGGCATCAATTCTCCTTCTATCCTCCCTAGTCATTGTCCAACTCTCTGATGCATAACAAGTGACTGCAAAGACCATGGACTGTATTAGATGCACCTTAGTCTCCAGAGAGACACCATTGCTCTTGAGTACTTTAGAGAAGTCCCTAACAGCAGACTTTCCCATCACAATACATTTTCTAATTTCCTTGCTATTGGTGCCAAGAGTGTTGACTGTGGAGCCAAGCAAACTAAAGCTGTGAACAATCTCAATCTCTTCACCATCCATCCTGATGCTGCCAAT
>NW_006399971.1:26517-27794 GCF_000299155.1 Elephantulus edwardii
TATTAACAATCTGCGTTATGCAGATGACACAACCCTGCTTGCTGAAACTGAGGAGGACCTCATGCACTTGCTGCGAAGGGTCAAGGACTGCAGCCTTCAGCATGGACTGAGGCTCAATGTCAAGAAGACAAAGATTCTCACCACTGGACTAATTGGCAGCGTCAGGATGGATGGCAAAGAGATCGAGATTGTTCACAGCTTCAGTTTTCTTGGCTCCACAGTCAACCCTCTTGGCACCAGCAGTCAGGAAATCAAAAAGCGTATCGCGATGGGAAAGTCTGCTGTTAGGGACCTCTCTAAAGTGCTCAAGAGCAACGGTGTCTCTCTGGAGACTAAGGTGTACCCGATACAGACCATGGTATTTGCAATTGCTTGTTATGCGTCCGAGAGTTGGACAATGACCAGGGAGGACAGAAGGAGAGTGGATGCTTTTGAGCTGTGGTGCTGGAGAAGAGTACTGAATGTACCATGGACTGCCAGGAAAACAAACAGATTCATCCTGGAGAGGATTAAACCAAGCTACTCCATGGAGGCAAGGATTTTGGGGCTTCATCTGACATACTTTGGACTCGTTGCCAGAAGAGACGGGTCCTTGGAGAGGGACATCATGCTTGGGAGGGTGGAGGGACAGCGCATGAGGGGAAGACCCTCTATGAGATGCATTGATTTGGTGACTGGTGTAATTGGGATGAGTATGTCAGAGGCAGTGCGGTTGGCGCAGGATAGAGCAGGGTTTAGGGCTGTTGTGCTTAGGGTCCCTATGAGTCGCAAATGACTTGACGGCACATAACAACAACAACAACAAGTACTGATCAATAGTAATTAATTCTATATAATACAATATATATGAATGAGTGTATGAAACACAATGTAAATGAAAGATTGTATAAAACACAATGTACATGAACAGAACACAATATATATGAATTACTGTACACAAACTAATATTAAAAAAAGGAAAAAAGGAGGAGGAAAAGCCACTGTAAGAAGTCTAAACTCTGGTGGCAGGAAGCTGTACTGCAATCCCAAAGGCACATAGTTAAAATCCACCAGATGCTCCATAGGAAAAGGATAGGCAGTCTCCTCCTTTACCATTTACTGCCTCTGAAAAATCACTGGAGGGTTAGCTATGAGTTGGTTCTGACTTGATAGCAAACAAATAACAACAATTAAAGAAATAATACTTTTCATTAAATGAAGCCATGATATGTTGCCTTAGGTAAATCTGTCAAGGACCTATCCAAAGTTCTAAAGAGCAATAATATCAGTTTACAGAC
>NW_006399971.1:36524-49832 GCF_000299155.1 Elephantulus edwardii
ATCCTGATGCTGCCAATTGGTCCAGTGGTGAGAATCTTTGTCTTCTTGACATTGAGCCTCAATCCATACTGAAGGCTGCACTCCTTGGCCCTCTGCAGCAAGCACTTCAGGCCCTCCTCAGTTTCAGCAAGCAGGGTTGTGTCATCTGCATAACGCAGATTGTTGCTAGATCTTCTACCGATCCTGACCCCACATTTGTCCTCATAGAGCCCAGCCTCACGGATAATCTGTTCTGCATACAGGTTGAAACGGTATGGAGACGGGACACATTCCTGGCATACTCCCTTCCCAATTTTGAACCATGCAGGGTTTCTTTGCTCTGTTCTGAGGACTGCCTCTTGTTCCAAGTATAAGCTTCACACTAGCAAGATAGATAAATGAAAAAGAGTTGCTTTTCTCAGTTGCAGGGAAACCTGAGGATCCCAGACTTAGTAGCTTAGCTCCTTGGAGGGAGTAAGGCTGAGTGAAAGGGCCAGCTTGTATGAAATGCAGGAAAATGTATGAATTCCTCAATTTTTGACTGGTGCCGTTAGATCTAGCAACAAATGACTAGAGATGAGTTTACCAGAACCCAACCTGATGAAGTTAAAATGTTATATGCTATAAGCTAGTGCTGATTGTTACAATCTGCTATCTTGCTCTGGACTAGGCTTTGCTTGTGGATGTTAGAACTTTGAATATCTGTATCCATATGCAAAGTTCAGTCTAGAACAAGGTACCAGATTCTTCAGAGAAGAGATTCTTCAGAAAAAGAAACATGCTTGTTTCTTCAAAGTAGCAGTTTGATAAGAGAGGGCAGATCAGAAATTTACTATCTAAAATACAGGAGATACAAAAGGCAAGAAGTGACTGGTTTACACACTTTCATGAATGTAGCGACTAGCACCTTTATTGTAAGGGAAGAGTTAATATTTCAAATAGGAAGGACAATAGCAAGAATAACCAGGGTGTGGTTTGTGGTATAAAGGGTCTATTGTTCAAAATCACTTTTCTAAATCATTGCCCTGACTTTTCACATGCCTGAGTGGGTACACACAAATAGAATCCGTTAGTCTATCCAGCAGGAGATTGACTAGCTTTGCAATTCTAACAGGTTTAAAAAGAGTAGGTTCAGCAGCAAAAATTTGGGAATTTTATTACTGTTGAGAAAAAAAACAAAGAATGCATTGCATGTCCTTCAGGACAAGAGATTCTTGCATCAGCCAGACCTATAGGAGAGCAGCAGCAGCTGCAGGAGAGAACCAGAGACCCTACTGTGTGAACTCTTGTTATTGTTGTATGAATAGACTCATACCCGATCCTCCAGCAGGTTATCAAGAGCAGTAAATAGCACAAGAGGAGATTGCCCATCCTTCTCCTGTGGAGCAGCTGGTGGATTTGAACCATGCGCTTTTCAGATTATAATGCAGCTTCTTACCACTAGACTAACAGAGAGCCCACTGGAGGATCATCAATGAGTCAGTACTGACTCTATAGTATCTAACAGCAACAACAATGCCTTTTACAGAGGAGGAAGCTTTGGTGGTATAGTATCTCACAATATACTTTTCAGACCAAATACACCAGCAGCTTAATGGGACAAATGTAGCCAATATTCTTTCAGGTGATTTACAGTCTCATAAACTTGATAGCAATGAGTTTTGATATCGTCTCATAGAGTACTGGTGTAAATGTTAGATACTTTATTTCAAGGCCTTCTTGGGTCTGAGATGTCTGCTTCAAAGTCTGGTTGATTCAGGGATGTCTGTTTCAAGATCTCTTGTATCTTGGATGAAATCAAGATACATTGATAATTATTAATGATTGTAATACAAAAATTGGAAATAATGAGGAAGAAATGGAAGCATAAAATATGGCCATGGTGACAGTAATGAGGCTGAACATTAAATAATTGAATTTTGTATGTTTAATGATTTATCCAGCACAAATACCTTTTTCTAAAAAGAGTTCACAAAATGTATCTTTACACATGAACCTCATCTGATGGACTATACAGGAATCTGTTTGACTATATCTGTTGAAAGAATCATTACAGAATCTCAATATCAATCAAAACCAGGCCAGGCTCTGACTATGGAATTGATCATCAATTACTCATGTGTAAATTCAAATCTAAAGTTTAAGAAAATGAAAACAAGTCAGTAAGAAACAAAATATGACTTCAAGTCTATCACTCCTGGATATAAAATTCACTTCAACAATAGGTTTGAGCTTTGAACCCTAATGATTAAAGACCAAAAGAGTTTATGGGAAGACATAAAATATATATCCATGAAGGGAGTAAAAGGTCATTAAAAATATAAAGAAGCCTGTTGTGCAACCACTGTTGAAGGAAGTATGACACTTTCTCAAAAATTTGAAAATGGAAATACCATTTGACCCAACAAGTCCACTACTGGGAATTTACCCTAAAGAAACCATAACTGCAACCAAAGCAGATATATGCACATTCATTCATATTTGTTGCTACATTGTCCACAATAGCAAAGAGATGGAAACAACCTAAGCACCCATCAACAAACGAATGGATAGAGAAACTGCAGCAATGAAATACAAGGAACTTATGAAATATTATTCAAAATTAGTGACCCTGGAGGAAATTTGCTTAGTGAAATATCTCAGCCACAAAATGACAAGTACTGCATAACACCACTGTTATAAAACAGAACTAGCATCAGGGTTGGAGGAAACTAAGAAAAGGGGATAAATAAGGTACACTGCATTGAAACAGATGAGGGAAAGAACTGCTTAAAAGGAATATGTGGTTACAAACAAACAACAACACAATAAAACAAAACAAAAAACCCCCATAGAAACTAGATGGTTTTAAAAAGAGCCAAGGTAATGAAGGAAAGATGTTAAATCTTTACTGAGGACATTAGCAAAAAAGTAAAGTCCCAGCATTCAATGGATTACCAATTGAAATGCTTCAATAAATAGATGCAAACTCTGAGTTGCTTATAAGTCTATGGCAGGGAATTTGGAAGACAACTACTTGGCCAACTGACTGGAAGGGATCATATTTGATTTCATTCCCAAGAAAAGGTTATCTAACAGAATGTGAAATTTCTTGAACAATGTCATTAGTACCACATACAAGCAAATATTGCTGAAGATCATCCAAAAACAGGAAGAAGAGTACCTCAAGAAATAACTGTGATAAGCTCAAGTTAGGTTACATGAGGCCAAAAGAACCAGAGATATCATTGCTGATGCCAGATGGATCCTGCCTGAAAGCAGAGAATACTAGAAGAATATCTATTTGTGTTTAATTGACAATTAAAGACCTTTTACTGTGGATAATAACAAACTATGGGAGATTAGTGGGAATTTCACAACACTTAATTATGCTCATATGAAATCTCTATTTAGATCAAGAAGCTATTGTCTAAACAGAACCAGGGAACAGGGCATGGTTTAAAATCAGAAACGTTGCTTCCTTTATATTCAGAAAGGTTGTATCCTTAATCCATATTTATTCAATTTATACATTGAACAAATCATTCAAGGAGCTGAACACTATGAAGAAAAATATAGCATCAGGATCAAAGGAAGACTCATCAACAATCTGTGTGATGCAGTAGATACAACTTTACTTGTTGAAAGTGAGAGGATTTTAAAATCTTTCTGCAGAAGATTAAAGACTACAGTTGCTAAGACTAATTGCATCTCAACATCAAGATGACAAACCCCTTAACCATTGGACTGATGAAGTAAAATCATTATGTTATTGTTTCTTTATTTATGTTATTGTTTCTTTATGCTTTCAAGTCACCTATGACTCACAACGACTGTTAGGTCTAGACAGAGGGGTGAGGGGGAAGAATGAAGAACTCCAAGAATACACAGGTCCACAAGAAGAGTGAACGACCCCACCCAGCTGGCCAAACTAATGGATGAACCATAAATCACAAAAACATTCCCCAATAAATTCATGGTGTGACTTCTCCATTCTGCATCTTCAAAATAGGAACTTCACCTGGGAGCTCCCCTACCACCACCACCCCCTTTAATAAAGCTGCATTGAGCTTTCTCTCATTCTCTCTGATTTCTTCCTTAAGTCCCTAACCTAACAGTGACCCTATAAGCAAAGGCTCTGAACTTTTCCATGATCTTGCCACCTCTAACACACCTGAACTTATTGCCACAGACCTGTTCTCTTGGAAGTCCATAATATAGTCAGTACTCTTTCCAGCATCACAACCCAAAGCATCAATTTTTCTTCTATGAACCTTAGTCATTGTCCAGATCACAGATGCACAGCAAGCAATTGTAAAGACCATGTCTGAATCTGGGGCACCTTAGTTTCTAGGCTGACATTTTACTCTTTAGCACTCTGTAGAGGTCCTTGATGGCAGATTTTCCTGATACAACTTGTCAGAATGGTAGAGATCCATATTTATTCTCATTTCCCAAAAAAGGGAAATATTGTGGATATTTTGCAAGGTGGGATCAGTCCTTGGAGAGGGACAGCACAGGAGAGGAAGACCTTCTATGAAATAGATTGATTCCATCACTGGAGTAATGGGGATAAGTGTGTCAAAGACAGTAAGTTTGATTGGCAAGAGATAGAACAGGGTTTAGGGCTTTTGTACATAGGTTCACAATGAGTCACAAGTGACTTGAAGGAAAGTAATAACAACAATACATAAAAATGATTATATGAAAAATAATGTGAAGGAAAGATAGTATGAAACACAATGTATAGTAACCTTGTCAGCAAACCAATATAGAATGAAAACGAAAAACCAAAAGCACATGTTTGTTCTTTTGACACCCAGTGGGATATTCATTAGTCTTCTCCAACAGCACAGCCCAAAGACGTTAATTCTCCTATAATCCTCATTCATTGTCCAGTTTTCAGATGCATAGCAAATGATTGAAAATATCATGGCCTAAAGCAAGTACACTTTAGTTTACAAATCTAATAGGGCTGCAGAGCCCTTTCCTTCATCTCCTAGAAAGGCCACTGAAATGATCCAGTAACAGGAAGCAGCAGCTGTGGTGTTTCTCTGTGTTAAGGACATGGAACTGCTCTGCTTTCTTTCCCAGAAATAGATATCCAAGAACCCATTCCACTTCCCTATCTTGTAAAAAAACCATATGTGAGTATCCCCCTTCCCAAGTTCTTTGTAAGAGAATATATAATCCCACCAGCCCAGCAGTTTTTCCTCAATAAACTGTCTTTCTTGGCCTGAACTGGGTTCTCTTCTTGCTCTGAAAATCTACAACATCTTTGCTCCTCAGTACTTTGGGTAGTAATTTGCAGAATTTCCCAGTGCAATGTTTCCAAATCTCTGGGCAGCTAGTACCAAAGGTGTTGATTGTGGATTCAAGATGCAATAGTTGACAGTTTTAATACTTTGTCCATCTATCAGGATGTTAAGTATAGGTACAGTGGTAAGAATTTTTGTTTTCTTGACAGTGAAATGCAATCCATTTGAAGGTTGTATTCTTTGAGCTTGTGTGTCAAGCACTTCAAGTCCTCTTTACTTTCAGCAGGCAAGGTTGTGTGATCTGCATAACATGTGTTGCTGATGAGTCTGCCTCCAACCCTGATGCCACATTCTTCTTCATAGAGTCCAGATTCTCAAATAATTTCCTCAGCATATAGACTAAATAGATATGGAGAAAGGATACAACCCTGACCTGCACCTTTCCTAATTTTAAGCCATATGGTATTCCCTTGCTCAGTTAATACAATCAAATATTGCCCTAGGTATAGGTTTTGCACGAGCACAATTTATTCTGGGATTCCCATTCTTCTCAGTGTTAGCCATAATTTGTTAGGATCCACACAGTCAAATGCCTTTGCATACTCAACAAAACACAAACAGACATTCTTCTAGCAGTCTTTTATTTTAGCCAGGATCAATTTGACATTTTATATATCCCTCATGCCAACAGCCTCTTCTAAACTCAGCTTGAACTTCTGACCGTTTTCTATGTACTGTTCTAGCCCTTTTTAAATGATCTTCAGTAGTATTTTGTTTGCATGTTCTATTCATCATAGTGTTCAATAGTTTCCACTTGTGTTGCATCATCTTTCTTGGGGATGGGAAAAAATATGGATCTCTTCCATCTTTAGAGTTCAATCAGCTAGGTAGCTGTACTCCCAATTACTTGGCATTGATTGGTGAGCGTTTATAAGGCTGCATCTGTTAGTTGAAACACGTCAGTTGGAATTGCATCAGTTCCTGGAGCCTTATTTTTTACTAATGCCTTCAGTGTAGCTTGCATTTCTTCTTCATTACTATTGGCTCTTGATAATGTACACACGGACTATACGTGTGCCCTTCATCTGATGGTCTGCACAGAAATCAGATTGATTACATTTGTGAAAAGAACTATTCAAGAAGTTCAATATCAGCCATTAAAGTAAGCCAGAAGTTGATCATGGAACAGACCATCAACTACTCAAATGCAAGTGTAAACTGAAGCTAAAGAAAATTAAGTAAAATTCAAATTGCTGGTGGAACTATAAAATGGTACAAATACTCTGAAATACAGTTTGACATTTCCTCAAAAAGTTTAACATGGAAACTCCATATGACCCAGCTATTCCACTACTAGGAATATACCTCAAGGAAATTAAAACTGAGACACAAATGGAGATAGGCACCAATGTTCATAGTAGTGTTATTCACCATTGCAAGAACATGGAAATGGCCCAAATGTCCAACAGAAACTGAATGGATTGAGAAATTGTGGTACATTCACAGAATGGAATACCATGCAGCACTTAGCAGCAAAGATTTTGAAAATTACTACAAAACTTGGGAACAACTGGAGAGCATTATGCTGAGTGAACAAACTCAGTCTCATTAGTACAAGTATAGCATAAGACCATTAATGAAAAAATAGATGGATAATTAGTAACACATGTGTGGAGACCCATGGGAGGAAGGGGTGGGAGCAGAGGAGTAAGGATGGGTAGGGGTGAAACCATAGGTTTGCACAGTTTGGTTGGTGGAGGCGTTGGATGAAGGAAATGGGAAAGATCTGGTGGAGACCTTAAAAGATTGGGTAATGATGGACAAAGTCCAATGGGTAATGATGGACAAAGTCCAATTATGATTGATTTTATAAAACATAATGCATGAGAATGATTGAATGAAACACAATATGAATGAAGAATAGTATAAAACACAGTGTATATGAAACCTGTTAGCACACACGTACACAGACACTCACACCGAGTAATCATGAAGAAAAATAGACTGAAAATTGACCTTACGTCTATACCACCTGAGTTTAAGGTTGGATAAGTTGCAGGAACAGGTCTGCAGCCTTTAACACTAATGAGAGAAGACCAGATGAGCTGTGGGAAGATATCAAGAATTTAGTTTATGAACAATGCAAAAGATCATTACAAAACCAAAGAAGTAAGACCGAAATAAATGTCAAAAGAGACTTTACGTATTTTCTAGAGCACCAAGAAGCCAAAGCAAAAGGAAAGAAATTAGGAAGTTAAGGAGCTAAACAGAAGATTTCAAAGGGCAACTCAGGAAGACAAAGCAAAATGTTGTAATGAAATGTGCAAAGAGCTAGAGTTGGAAAATCAAAAGGAATGAATTTGCCCAGCCTTTCCGAAGCTGGAAGAGTTAAAGAACAAACTCAAGCCTCAAGTTGCAATACTTAACAATGCTAAGGGCAGAATAGTAAATGATACAGAAAGCATTAAAAGAAGATGGAACGAGTCCACAGGAAAACGGCACCAAAATTAACTGAATTATAGAGAAGTATCTTATGAAACAAGATCAAGAGGCAATGCTGATTAAGGAGGAAGTTTAAGTTGTTCTGAATAAATTGGAAAAAAGCAAGACCTCTGGAATTAATGAAATATCCATTGACATATTTCAACACACAGCTGCTCCCCTGGTCATGCTCATCAGGTTTTGCCAGGAAATCTGGTGAACAAGCACTTAGACAAATTCACTGGAGAGATCCATATTTATTTCCTTTTTTTCTTTTTAAAAAAGGTGATCCAATAGTGTAGTAGATCCAATATTAGAAATTATAAAACAATATCATTAATATCACACGCTGAAAAATCATCCAAAAATGACTGAAACAGTACATGGACAGAGAACTACAAGGAATACAAACTGGGTTTAGAAGAGGTGTGTCTGTTATAACTGATATCACAACGAATGTCAGATAGATCTAGGCAGAAAGCAGAGAGTACCAAAGGAATGTCTATGTGTGTTTCATTGATTATGCAAATCATTTGACTGAGTGGATCACAATAAACTGTAGCTAACCTTGAGAAGAATCAAATCCCAGAACACTTGATTTTGCTCACACAAAGTCTATTCTTGGACCAGGTAGCAGTCATCAGAACAGAGCAAGGAAACACTGCATGCTTCAGAATCAGGAAAGGAATGTGTCATGGATGTCTTTTGTCTCAATCTGTATGTGGAACTGATCACTCGGGAGGCTGGACTTTATGAGGAGGAATGTGGCATCAGGATTGGAGGAAGATTCATTAACAACCTGTTTTATTCAGATGAGAACCTTCTATGGTAAAACTGAGGAGTACCTGAAGTGTTTGCTGCAGAAGGTCAAGGACTGTAGTCTTCAATATGGATTGAAGTTCAACATTAAGATAACAAAGGTTCCCACCCCTATGCCTACTGACAGCACAATGATATCTAGAGATCAAGATTGTTAACAATTTCAGCCTGCTTGGTTCCACAATCAATACTTTTGTCACCAGTATTCAGGAAATAAAAAAAACAAATTACATGAGGAAAATCTGTCAGAGACCTCCGCCAAGTACTGAAAAGCAATGATTTCAGTTTAAGAGTAAAATGTGCCTGATCCAGACCATGGTCTTTTCAATTACTTGCTATGAGTGAGCGGGCCAACGAGAACACGGTGGAGCACAACTGGACTTTCTGCAGGCTGGCCCGCAAGACAGACGACTGAATGCCGCCCCCAGAAGCTCCTGGAAATGAACTTCCCGGGAGATGTGGAAGAGACTGGTTGGCTTTGTTTTGTTTTTTAAATCACAGTGTGGGATTTCTTTTCTTTCCTTTTTTTTAAAAAAATTGTATTTATTTGAAGGAGTTGAGGTCCAGAAAGGGAGTTGTGTGTTTCAGCCAACTCCTCCACGTCTGTTCCCTTCACTCCGAGCATGCATGTGCCTGTTCAATCTCCAGATACCTTTTTTATAAAAAGAAATTTGAAATCACTGTGGTATATAAAAAACAAAACAAAAACAAAAACAAAAAAACAATTACTTGCTATGCATCATAGAGCTGGACAATGACAAAGGATGACAGAAGAATAGATGCCTTTGAGTTACAGTGCTGAAGAAGATTATTGAACATACAACAGACTTCCAAGAGGACAAAGAAGTGTGTCCTAGAGATGAAACCAAATTGATCCTTGGAGGCAAGGATTTTGAAATTCTGTGTCACGTACTTTGGTTATGTTGACAGGAAGAACCAGTTCTTGGAAAAGAATGTTGAGCTTGGAGTTGTGGAAGGACAACACTGGAGGGGATGATGCTGGATGAGATGGATTATCATAGTAACTGTGCCAATGAGGGTAGATGTGTTGAGATCAGTGAGATTGCCTCAGGATAGGGCAGGGTTCAGAGCTATTGGGCGTAGGGTCCCTAGGAGCCACAGTTGACGCAAGGGCCCATAACAACAATTAATTTTTGGGTGTAATACATGTATTCAACTGCTCACTGAAAGGTTAATAGAGGCTTGAGCTACACAGAAATTCTCCAGAAAAAAAATTATTGAAAAACTTTCCAAAAAAGTCTGTGAGGACATGGTGGAGTAAAAATCAACTCTGACAAATTCGGGAACCCATAGTTATGTCAGATTTGGTGACATGTTGACTTATTTGCAGTTACTTCAGTTATATCTTCATTGGCAACTTTTTTAAAAAAGAAAATTTTAATTTTTATTTCAACAAAGTTTTACAGAGATGTTAGACTTTCATTTATTCATTATTGCATATTTTATCCACCATCCTTTCTTCTCCCACTTCCCAAGTTCACATTTTTTAAGAAATCTTTATTCATTGTTGTATAATTACCTACCTCCCCCCACCCCAGTTCTCTTTGTAATGATATACCTCTTATTCTGGGATGTTGTCATACGTATAGTGCCTAATCATATTCATTTTAGAAAGATCTTTCTTTCATTCTGTTCCAACGCAATGGTCATTATCTAGCCATTTTTATCCCATTATCCTCCCAGTAACCCCATCCCTGACCTACTTTAAAACAGTGGTGCTGGAAAGAAAAAAATTAAAATAGTGGTGCTATGCAGTATCCATCCTATTGTGACTGAGATATTTCTCTAAGCATGATATGCTTCAGGGTCCACCATGTTGTGTTATGTTTTACAAGTTTATTGTTATTCAGTGCTGTGTAGTATTCCATTATATGAATATAATATAGTTTTTCTATCCATTTATTGGTGGGCATTTGGGTTGCTTCCATCTCTTTGCTATAGTGAACAATGACTTAATAAAGGAGGGTGTGAAAACATCTGTTTGAATGGCACTTATGGTTTCTTTAGGGTATATTCCCTGTGGTGGCATTGCTGGATCAAATGGTATTTTTACTTCCAACTTTTTGAGAAAGTGTCCACTGGCAATTTTTGATATTTATTTTCATAAGTATTTCATAAGATTCTTTGATCTAACAGAAGCAACTCTACTTTGAACACTAGAAGGAAGTGTATTTTAGAAATCTCTGAGTTGGCTGAAAAATAGTGATTTCTCACAGTAGCAGATTGGATGTTTTGAAAGGAGTAGCTCTTATTTTCATCATTTTAAATGTTCAAGAGGGAAGCTTAAAAGGCCTAGTTTATGATATAGAGACACTGCCAAATACAGCCAAAAATGCACAATTCAAAGACAATAAAATTGATTAATGGGACCTTCTAAAGAATAAATCTCTGTGCACATCAAAACATTTTTCCAATAGGGTGAAAAGAAAATCTACTGACTGGGAAAAAATATTTGGCAATACCATCTCAAACAAGAGTATCATAATCAAAGTTTTCAGAATAATCCTGTGCCTCTGCAAGAAAAATACTGACAGCCCAATTACAAAATTGGCAAAAGACACAGAAAAATTTTAAAGAGAAATATATTCGAATGGCCAACAGACACATGAATAATGTTCCAATACACTGGTAATAAGAGAGATTCAGATCAAAAGCACAATGAGGAGCAGTGGCAAATTTTAATAGGATAGCAAGTTAATAAATGTTTATGATAAAAATGCTAATAAATAAAAATGTTGATAATAAAAGTGTAATAAATGTTGAATTGGATTTGTAGAGAAAGAAACTCTTATACATTGTTGTGGGATTTTAAAATTATGCAACCACTCTGGAAGTTTGGCACTTCCTCAAAAAGCTGAACATAGAAATTCCATATGACCCAGCTATTATTGTATTGCTTGGAATATACTCCAAGAAAATGAGAACTGAGGCTCAAACAGAGACTTGTTCACCAATGTTTGTACTCATATTCACTATTGCAAGGACATAGAAACAGCCCAGATAACCAATCACAAGCAAATGGATTGAGAATTTGTGGTACATTCACACAATGTAGCATACAGGAGCAATCAATGATTTGTAAATTGCTACCTCACTTGGAAGGGAGAAAATTATGCTGAGTGAACTAACTCATACCCACAAGGACACACACAGTATAAGCCCGTTATTGTAGAATGAGTATGAGGATCCAAGGGCAGGGGAGTGGGGTGGGGTTGCGGGTGGGAGCGGCAGGTGGAGCAGAAAGGAGAGGATGGGGGATGAGGGGTTAATCATAGGGTTGTACAATTCAATCGGTGGGGGAGTGAAGGAAATGAGAAAGATCTTTTGTGAAAAACAATGTAATCAAACAATGTAAATAAATCAGTATAAAAAATATTCATCAGGCAGATCCTCTGTTGAAGAAGGAGGAGCAGTCGCCTCCTCTATCAGTCAGATCCAATTTGATGGTACACGCATAAAAAAAAAAAATTCATCAGGGAAGTCAGAATGTAGAACTAATTAATTTCTATGGGGGAAAACTCCCTCAGGATATGTCCCCAAGAACATTTGACTACCAGATTACGTATTAGGGTAAAGTTTTACTACTTAGCCAACATATTTAACCTGAGAGTATGACAGAAGTATCTACACAACGATTGTGAATGGAAGTGTGACCATCCTCTTAAAAAAATCCTAGCTTTCTGTTTTTACTTGATGAATATTGTATCAAAGTGCTGCATAGCCTTAAAAAGATGATTATATTATTGTGAAGAGAAAGTGATTACAGAACAGAACACATGGAAATTTAAGGTAGTTTTTCTTTTGAAAAAGTCATTTCATACAATAGAAAGTTTGTGAGATCATCACAACCAAGAATGCAAATTCATTAAAACAATAATATGTAAGTATAGTGTAAGTTTTGTTGTTGTTGTGTGCGATTGCCTTGAAATCATCTCACAGCAGGCCTTCCGTTGGATTTTTAGAGGCAATAAATGGCACGAGAGGAGACTGCTCCTCTTCTCCTACAGGCTAAGTAGGAAGAAATTTTTTTAAATTAAGTCTGGGCACTTTAAGCATTATGAGTAGTTGGCATATGCCCTGTTCAGCTAAGTTTACTTAACGCTATGTGTCTATCTTAATGCATTTGTGAATCTTAATGAATTTGTGAATCATTGAACTATATTTGCTTTCTCAATTTCAAAATCACTAGTTGGAATAGCAAAATAATGTATTAATAAAACTAACATGTTTGTGGCATGAAATAAAGTAGATTAATCCATTTTTTAATAGACCTTGAAAAATTTTGACATTTTATGTTTTGTATAAGTATTTCTTTCAAAGAAAAAGGTTCAATCTAATGAAAACTTTAGTCTTTTGTTTGTGGTTTAAGACAAATCTAAAATGTAAGAAGTCAAACAGTAATACGCATTATAGTGATACACATATATATTTAATATTTTAAATAGTAATGATATTTTTATAAATGTTGCAAGCGGCTCGACGGCACATAACAACAGCAACAATGATATTTTTATAAATGTACAATTTTCAATTCCATATGTTCTTGCCAGCTATATGAGTGTCTACTTCGTGCATCAAGTTGAAAATAAAAAACCATAAAACTTTAAAATTATATAAAAACATAATTAAAACTATGACATTTATATCCTTTTGGTTATAAAATACAAACTAAATGCTTCTTAGATAGGGACCTAAGTGTTATTTAATGCTCTTCTTTATTCTGTGTAAAAATTGAGAAAGAGATTTTTGTACTCAATATTTATTCCAATTA
>NW_006399971.1:49932-58438 GCF_000299155.1 Elephantulus edwardii
TTGTTGTTGTTGTGTGCGATTGCCTTGAAATCATCTCACAGCAGGCCTTCCGTTGGATTTTTAGAGGCAATAAATGGCACGAGAGGAGACTGCTCATCTTCTCCTACAGGCTAAGTAGGAAGAAATTTTTTTAAATTAAGTCTGGGCACTTTAAGCATTATGAGTAGTTGGCATATGACCTGTTCAGCTAAGTTTACTTGACGCTATGTGTCTATCTTAATGCATTCGTGAATCTTAATGAATTTGTGAATCATTGAACTATATTTGCTTTCTCAATTTCAAAATCGCTAGTTGGAATAGCAAAATAATGTATTAATGAAACTAACGCGTTTATGGCTTGAAATAAAGTAGATTAATCCATTTTTAATAGACCTTGAAAAATTTTGACATTTTATGTTTTGTATAAGTATTTCTTTCAGAGAAAAAGGTTCAATCTAATGAAAACTTTAGTCTTTTGTTTGTGGTTTAAGACAAATCTAAAATGTAAGAAGTCAAACAGTAATATGTATTATGGTTATTTACAGATATATTTATTATTTTAAATATTAATCATTTTTTAAAATGTGCAATTTTCAATTCAGTATGTTCTTTCCAACTATATGAGTGTCTATTTTGGGCACGAAGTTGACAATAAAAATATAAAATATGAAAATATATTTCAAATTATAAAATTTATATACTCTTGGTTATAAAATACTAACTAGATGCCTCTTAGGTAGGGACCTAAGTGTCATTTAATGCTTTTCTTTATTCTGTGTGAAAATTGAGAAACAGATTTTTGTACTCAATATGTATTCAAATTACCAGTCTTGATCTCTATAGTATGAAGAAGTTGGCAGAGACCTATTTATGTAGATACCACTTCAGTCACATTATAGATACCCAAAAGGCAGCTCATCGGTTTAAAACAAATTCATAGTTGGAGCCATTATCTACCTACCATTTTTTTTTACTGAGTTTAAACAAAAAGTATAATTTAATTTTATTTTAATGAAAGTTTACAGAAACTTTGGATTTCCATTCATTCATTATTGCACTTTTCTCCCTGCCCACCCCTCCTCCAATTTGTTTTTCCCTTTGAAAAGTAAAAGAAAAGATTCTTTCATTGTTATTCAATCCCTCCCCCCAAGTCCACTCCACTATGCTACCTTCATTCTGGATTCCTGCATAACAATAATATCTAATCACGTATCCCTTTTAAACTGTTCTGTCTCTCATCTGTGTAAATGCACTATACATTATTTATCCCCTCTTTCTCAGTCTCTCCCCAATCCCTATGTCAGTTCTCTTTTATAACAGTGGCATTATGCCATATTTGTCTTTTTGTGACTGAGATAAAGTCGATATTTCCACAGTGCTTAAAGAGATTTTAAAATATGTAATTAAATGGTATATTTTATTAAACATTAAATCATTCAAGTGACAGTTTTTCATAGCAAAAACAATTAAACCATTTGATCTCTTTTTTCTTTTACATAATATCCCTTTTATTTTAGAAAGTATTTTCTTTCCCAAAAAATCACTATGAGCTGCCCACTACTGCAAGTAGTGAAAAATACGACAGATATATTTGTCCTAATAATTATGATGAAGCTCAGTATTTCTTCATTGCCTGACTACTGATAAAGTTCTCACTGGATCCACACACCACAAAGGATTTGGGACCCCATCCTCACCCTCGGGCTAGAGGTGGTGGTCAGTGTGGAACATTCTGCTTGGACTTGGATCCTTGGATTAGAAAGCACCATGAGAAATGTAAATAACATTATTTTATGTATTCTTTTTTTTTTACCAGACACATTGATAGGGGAAAAAACAAAACTCACTGCTGCCCAGTCAGATTTGTCATAGGGATTCTCAATTGTCCTCTATACTCTTTCCAAAGGAGGAAACTGCTGGTGGATTTGAGCAATATTCCTCTGATGGTTTAGGGATGTGAAGCTGTGCTACAATCAGCTAAGGCAAGTGATTCTAATCCACCGGTCAGCAGCTCTGTAGGAGAAGGATTTGGCAATCTCCTCCTGTGCTATTAAAAGCCTCTGAAACTCTGTGAAGGGTCAGCTATAGGTAGGTTCCAACTCCAGAGAAACAATTACTTTTAGGTTAGCATCTTAATACATTATGCCCCACACCAGGCATATTGTGATGAATTGGAAATGCAAAACATTTAGAGGTTGCAATGTAGTTGATGGATGAAGCTTCTTGAACCTGGAAGAGTCGTAGGTGGGGAATGTGGGAACATTTGTGGCTTTCTCTTTGCCCCAAGTGGGTGGAGAGTGTTTGCTGGAGCTCCTCGATTAAAACAAGCTTGGATGGAGGAGTGACAATCACTTCCAAAATAGGTTGCCTCTGGAAACCCTATGAACCTGGGGAAAGGATGAAAGTCACACATGCCAGTTGTGGAGGACTTTCGTTCATAAGGTTGCTATGATTTGCCTAAGACTAGATGGCACTTAATAACAACAATAAACAACAGTGTAGCTAATAAAAACAGTCAGTAACAATACAATGGGATAACTGTTATTATAGAAGTTCTATGGGTTATATTACAGTGGAACCCAACCCAGACAAAGATGAGGAATGCTTTGTTTAGCATGGAACACTAAAAAATAGAAAGGAATTAACCAGAAGGAAAAGATGTGGGCACTTTTGAAGGAAGAATGTTGCAGTTCCTGGCTGCCTACCCCAAATAATAGCCCAGGTCTGAAAATGTCTTCATATGGTTTCACTATATCCTGATAAAGCTACTAGATGACCAGATCCTGATAAATCCCTGGGCCTGATAGCATCCTGAAAGGACCCACACTCCCAACTTCTCAAGAAAACTACTACCCCCTCTCTATATCCTGAACAGCCCCTATAAAAGGAAACTGCTTTTGTCTACCTGCATGTCATTCTTTTTTATTTTTTCTGAACAGTCACCTGGTATTCCTGTCAAGTCTACTTAATAAAGTACTGTTCGTTACTGGACATCAGTTGCTTTTTCTTTTCTCTCTTTCTTAGATCTTTTTCTAACAGACAGAAAGAAAATTGTGCCTAAGAGTATAGCTAGAAAAATGACAGTATGTTTCTGCTTCTAAATTTGATAAAACTTGATGAGTTTCTATTTTCAATTGAGGTTTAAATGATCAGAATAATAACTTCTGTCAAAGTGACTGATTTGTCAAAGCCTTCTAGTTAAGTGCAATGGAGAATTGGTATTTAATTCATTAACACATGATTCACGATGGGGAAAATAAATGGGTAATGTAAAATATGCCAGACTTTGTAGATAAAGTGCCAATTACTACTGAGAAAAAAGAGAACTGAAATTGCTACCTCACATTGTTGGTCACTGTCCAGGGTCTCTAGAATTATCAAACATAAAATGTTTTTAGTTACATATTCTGAGTTACCAGGCGTAGATATTTATTAGCAACATAAACATTAAGAGTGGACAGGAATAACTGATTTTTTTAATCTTGACACATTATATCAAATATTGAAATTTTAACTTGTCCATATAATATCTTATAATTTGAAACTAGTTTTGTTTTAAAAATTATTTATTGGGAAATAAATATGTAGAGATACATTGAGAGAGAGAGAGAGAAAAAAATAGAGCAAGAGAGAAAATGAGAGAGAAAACTAGAGATATCTTCCTGAGTTACTAAAAGTATTAAGTATCAGATTAGATCAAGTGAGTGATGAGTGGTTGGCAGCTTGAATCTACTTATATCTAATAAAAAAAAGTCCTGAAAATCTACTTCTAAAGATCTTAGTTGTTGAAAACTTAAGTATGTTAAAACTCTAACATAGTAAGTTCTGTGAATCAGAATTGGTGACAACTGTTTTGTTTTGTTTTTAAGTCTATCAACTGTCTATCTATCATCTATCTATATCTATCTATCTATCTATCTATCTATCTATCTATCTATCTATCTATCTATCTATCTCTTTGTATTTGTATCTACCTGTAAATTCACATCTTTGTATGTATCTATCATCTACTTAACTGTCTTTTTAAATTTATCTGTGTAGCAAATGGTATGTTTAGACATACAATTTGGTAACATTAATTATAATTATTACACTGTGAAAGAATCACCATTGTCTTTTTTCATCTGCAAAACAGATATAATAAAGTGGTTGTGGGGCCATCCTATATGAAGCAGTTGGGTTCCGGAAGGTATGTGTTAATTTTTTTCTGGAAAAACATTGCTGTAAGTGGTACAGCACTTGTATGTCAGTTTGCTGTACTGAGATAACTTGGGGTTGCTGGGATGCTGAAAGCTGTGCCAAATGCCATAAGGATTGCCCATGGTTAACAGGGTTTGGTGGAGCTCCCAGAATGAGACAGACTAGAAAGCAGGATTGACATCCATTTCTTAAATAGCAGGCCTTTAAAAACCCTATGAACACTAGAGGAACTGGAATGTTTATAGTAGTGTAGTTTTGGCAGCATACAGACAAAGAGTTAAGCGACAATAACAGAGGTATGCTATTGAAGGCCACCAGCTTTTCTGTGGGAGAAGGATGGGCAATCTCATCTTGTGTTATTAACTGCTCTGAAAACCCCTTGGAGAGTCAGCTATAGGTCGGTCTGGCTGAAAGGTACACGACGAAAGTGGTAGAGCCTAGATTGGAAGTCAGTTGAAATGAGAAAAAACAATAAGGGTGGAGGGTCAGCGAAGGAAAGGAAGACTCTCAACCAAGTGGATTTATGGGGTGACTGGCATAATCAACTCTTGTGTTTTAGGAGCGGTGATGATGGCACAGGATAGAGTAGGGGTCAGATCTTTTGTTCATAGGGTTGTTATGAATTGTACTTGACTCAATGGCAGCTAACAACAACAACAACAAAAACAACAACAACTATCTGAGTCTACAAGGATGCAGGCAGCTGTGCATTATGATAGAATTGTTTCTTAGATTATCTCTATGCTTAAATATGTAGAAATATTACTCATGTAGATTGCAATTATAAGAAAATGACAGACAAATCTCATTAAAATGAGGAATTTAGTACTTTTCTAGAAAATGATGAGATTTTTTATTTGATAGAAATAAATCTTTTATTAATCCAACTATAGACTTTAACAAATTGGTTATTTTCTAACCAATTATTTTTTCCCCCAGTTAGAATTCTTGAGCTATGGAGTCAGGAAATGCAACATGGGACACAGACTATATTCTTCTGGGACTCTTCCCTACTCACAGATACCCTAGCATTTTTATGTCCATCATCCTTCTCATCTACTTCCTTGCAATTCTAGGAAATGCTACTCTTGTCTTTCTGATAGTGGTAGACTCTAGGCTCCACACTCCCATGTACTTTCTTTTATGTCAACTCTCTATCATTGACCTGGCCTATGTTTCAACCACTGTTCCCAAGATGGCCATGAATTTCTTTTCTGGGAGCAGGACAATCTCACGTGTTGGTTGTGGTACACAGATGTTCTTCTGGCTGATGTTAGCAGATGCAGAATGCGTCCTTCTGACACTCATGGCTTATGATCGCTATGTGGCTGTATGTAATCCTCTGAGATACACAACCATCATGAGTCCAACAGTCTGTTTGCAGATGGCTATTGGGTCTTGGATTGGAGGTGTGCTCAACTCCGTGGCACAGACAATTTACACGATGCATTTTCCTACCTGTGACAACAGAGAAATCAACCACTTCTTCTGTGAGATGCCTGCCATCCTGACACTCTCCTGTGAAGATACCTCAGGATACTTGATGGTGATAATGGTTATGAGCATCATATATATTATTGTGCCACTATCACTAATTATAACATCTTACCTTCGTATCTTCCTCACCGTTCTAAGAATGAATTCTCCTGAAGGGAGAAATAAAGCACTGGCTACCTGTTCTTCCCACTTGACTGTGGTGAGTCTCTACTTGGGGCCAGGAATAGTGGTTTACATGGCACCTGCATCTTCTCACACTCCAGAGATGGATCAAGGTCTTTCTGTGTTTTATACCATTCTTACTCCCATGCTAAATCCTCTCATTTATAGTTTGAGAAACAAGGAAGTGATAGGGGCTCTGAAGAAGGTTATGTGTAGCACTTGGATTGTTCAATAAAAAGAAGTTTTGAGTTTTGAAAATATGGCTATTCTTGCAGTTTATGTCATCTTGGACTTAGCACTAGTCTCCCAGCACAATTTATTATGTTTTTAAAATACTTAGAAACAAATTTTCTTCATCATAGTTTATATGAGTTTTGTTGACAAATATTTTTATTTTTATGTTAAAGACAAGTGAATCAGTAGGTAAATTATACCTGTACCCTAAAGAGTTGTTAGAGGCAGCTAATGGCATGAGAGAAAATTTTCCATCCTTCTTCTGTGGAGCAGCTGGTGAATTTGAACTGCATGCCTTTGAGATTGCAGCACAATTTCTTGTCACTAGTAATAGGAACCGAAATTTGACCTTAATATGTCCCACCTCAAATTTCAAAACCATCTCAGGAATAGGTTTGAGGCCTTGAGCACCAATGAGCCTAGACCAAATGAGCTCTGGGAGGATATCAAGAAAATCATCCATGAAGAATGCAAAAGGTCATTACAAAGGCTGAAGAAGAAGAAAAGACCAAGATGAGACTCTGAATATACCATTAGAACACTGAGAAGCTAAAGGTAAAGGAAGAAATCAAAGAGCTGAACAGAAAATTTCAAAAGGCAGCTTGGGACGACAAAGCAAGATACTATAATGAAATGTGCAGAGTGCTGGAGTCAGAAAATCAAAGGGCTGAACTCAGTGTTTCTTAAGCTGAAGGAGTTGAAAAAAAAATTAAAGCCATGGGTGGTAATGCTCAAGGATGCATTGGGTAGAATGTTAAATGATGCAATAAACATTAAAAGAAGATGGAAGGATTTGTGGAAGAGTCATCAACAACCTGAGTTATGCAGATTTAACAACCCTGCTCACTGAAACTGAGGAGGACCTGAAGCACTTGCTGCAGAAGGTCAAGGACTGCAGCCTTCAATACGGATTGAAGCTCAACATCAAGAAAACAAAGATTCTCACTACTGGGCTAACTGGCAGTATCACTATGGATAGTGGAGAGGTTGAGAAAGCCAATAGTTTTAGTTTGCTTGGCTCCACAGTCAACACTCTTGGTACCAGAAACCAGGAAATCAAGAGACAAATCGCATTGGGAACGTCAGCTGTCAGGGACCTCGAGAGTACTGAATGTCAGGCAGGAGACTACGGTGGGCCTGATCCAGGCTATAGTCTTTGCAGTTACGTATTATGCATCAGAGATTGGACAGTGACTAGGTATGATAGAAAGAGAAAGCTTTGGGCTGTGGTGCTGGAAAAGAGTGCTGAAAATATCATGGACTACTAGGAGAACAAACAGGTTTGTCTTGCAGAGGGTGAAGCCAGAATGTTCCCTGGAGTCAAGGATTCTGAAGCATTGTCTGACATACTTTGGGCATGTTGCAGGGAGGGACTGGTCCTTGGAGAGGAACACCATGTTTGGGAGAGTGGAAGAACAACAGAGGAGAGGAAGACCCTCAATGAGATGGATCTATTCTGTGATTGGGGTGGTTGGAGTGAATGTGTCAGAGATGGTGACGTTGACACAGGATAGAACAGGGTTTAGGGCTCTTGTACATAGGGTCACAATACGTCTCAAGTGGCTCGATGGCACATAACAATAACAACAACGTCCTAACGGGAGCTCTGATGACCTACTGGATAAAAGGTTGTCCTGCCAGCCCAAAGGTTTGAAGTTTGAATCCATTTGCTGTTCCATGAGAGAAAGTTGGACAACCAACCACCTCCTGTGCAATTTATGACTCTGCAAACCTGCTGGAGCATCAGCTATGAGTTCCTTCCAGCTTGAAAGTTGTTATTGTTATTGTTATGTGCCATTGAGTCACTTATGACTTACAGCGACACTATGTAAAACAGCCTTAAACCCTGCTCCATCCTGAGCCAATCTCAGTGTCTCAGACACACTTACCCTGATCCCAATCACTGAAAAAATCCACCTCATTGAGGGTCTTCCCTCCCTGAGCTGTCCCTTCACCTTCACAAGCATGACTTCCCTTTCCAAGGACCAGTTCCTCCTTGCAACATGTCCAAATTATGTCAAGCGGAGCTGCAGAATCCTTGCCTCCAAAGAGCAGCCTGGGTTCACCCTCTCCAGGTTAAACTTGTTTGTTCTCCCAGCAGTCCATGCTTCAATACTTTTTGCTAACACCATAGCTCAAAGGCATCAATTCTCCTTCTACCAACCCTAGTCATTGACCAGATCTCTCATGCATAGCAAGTGATTTCAAAGACCATGGCCTATATCAGGGTCACCTTAGTCTCCATGCTGACATTGTTGCTCTTCAGTAGTTTCGAGAAGTCTCTAACAGCATAATTTCCCATCTGTAATACATTTTTTAATTTTCTGACTGCTGGTGCCATGAGTGTTGCTTGTGTAGCCAAGCAAACTAAAAGTGTTAACAATCTCAATGTCTTCATCATCTAGCGTGGTGCTGCCAACAGGCCCAGTAGTGA
>NW_006399971.1:58538-59799 GCF_000299155.1 Elephantulus edwardii
CAAGTAGAGGTTCTAAGAGTGGCACAAATCAAGTTACAGAGGGAAGGTAGTTCTTAAAATAAAAGGCTTATTGACTAGCACTTTGTCTATCATAGTATAAAGGTTAAGAACCACAAGATGTAGAGGCTTAACTATGTCATTTATTGTTCTTAGGTCCTGCACCAAAGTCCATCTACCACTGGGTTGTTTTACAGCTCGGAAGTCTGCATGCAAGGCAGAGGTGAAGTTAAAGAACTGCTTATGAGGTTTCTATCAATTCCAACAACTAAGAAATAGTGAGAAGAGCTGGGACCTCAGAAAGCTTTTAGGACCATATAGTAGTTTCTTGTGTCCAGGAGTAAATGAATGTACTTACCAGTAATGTTAATGCTCATCCACAGCTCTTCTGGGAGGATTTAAATTGTTTAAACGTCCTCCTTTCTTTCCAGCTGAGAGCTGGGGCCTGTCAGTCCTGTCAGCCATGAGGACCTGTTGTGGCCCGCTCTTGGCCATGCGTCCTTCAAATCCACACTAAAAGCGTGAGTGGGAGCTTCCTCTCTACTCCCTTGCCTATCTGTGGCTCTTGTGTGTGACACTGTCTACTGAAATGGCCCAACTTTACACAGTGGAAGCAATGCTTACCTCCTTTATTACATTTGGGTGGCACTGTTTATAAGTAAGACTTCCTTTTCCTGACACAAGCCCTAAACTGGCAGCAATAGCTGCCCCAAAAATTTTGGCCTTTCTCTGGTCTTTTCTCTTCTCTCTAGATCCAAGTTGTTAAAAGAAGGAAAAATTTAAACAAATATATAACAAATAATTTTGAACAATATAATATTTTAAGTTTAAGGCTAGAAATATTAACAATATGATCATTTGCATTCCAGAGATATATGTTCCACTGCAATTCCTATTTTCCATAAATGGTTTTGATAAGAAGACTATTGTAAATGTGCATACAGTTCCACTATTCCTCCTCCATGCCATGATATGGTATTATTAGGATGAGTAGTTCTAAATCCATTGCCTTAATTACTCCAACTGAATTTTTTAAATTTATATTTATTATTAATTTCAGTAAAAACTGACAGAAGCTTTGGATTTCCATTCATTCATTGTTGCACATTGGTCCCCTCCCAAGCCTCCCCCCAGAATACTACCCTCTTGGAAAAGTAACACAAAAATTCTTTCATTGTTTTACAAACCCTCCCCCAGGTCCACTCCACCATGTAGCCATTGCTCTAGACTCCTGTCATGACAGAAATACCTAATCACATATCCC
>NW_006399971.1:60214-64073 GCF_000299155.1 Elephantulus edwardii
TTGAGCCTCAATCCATATTGAAGGCTGCAGTCCTTGACCTTCTACAGCAAGTGCTTCAGGTCCTCCTCAGTTTCAGCAATCATGGTTGTGTCATCTGTATAACACAGAATGTTGATGAATCTTCCTCTAATCCTGATGTCACATTTCTCCTCATAGATCCCAGCCTCCCAGATAATATGTTCTATATATACGTTGAAAAGTATGGAGATAGGACACATCTCTGGCATACACCCTTCCCAAGTTTGAATCATGCAGTGTTTTCTCGCTCAATTTTGATGACTGCCTCCTGGTCCAAGTATAGATTTCACATTAGCATTGTCAAGTGTTCTGGGATTCTCTTTCTTCTCAAAGTCAGCCACAGTTTATTGTGATCCACACAGACAATTCATTTTGCATAGTCAATGAAATACAGACAAAGAATCACTGCCTCAGGGCAAAATTATATTTGATATGGTCTTGTACTCATATAAATTTTTTTGTGATATTGAGACCGGAAGACATTCCCAAACTTGGAAATAGAATATCTCTATTTTTGCCTCTTTACTCTTTAGTTAAGTGACTCAGTGGATTATTTAAACTCAGTGGAGCTCAACTTTGCATTTATAAGGTGCTGCACTATTGAGTGTCATTTACCACTGTAAAATACATAAGAGAATAGGAGATTTACAAAACTGCTTACTGAGCCAACTCAAAAGCACATAATAGCAACAAAACATTTAATGTGTTTTATGTACTTGCCAATGGATATATTCTTTTTGGTTTCAATTGTTGCTGAAGACAAAGAAAAACAATCACCAATTCAACAATTTCTCTTTTATTCAATAATTTCTACATGTATCATTTCATGACAAGTTGTACAACTGTTTTCACCTTTTCCCCCCAAATTGATCTTTGCTCACTAACATAAGCTCATTGCTTATCAAGAATACGGCCTATCAGATCTTTGAAGTTATTTTCAATTTGACCCTCCACAAATTGTTGTTGATGTTCTTGTTAAATGCCTGAGAGTATGACTTATCATGACCATACGAACAACAGATCTGAATCCTGTCTTATCCTATGCCATCATCATTACTTCTGACACATTTGAGCACTGCTGTAGTCACCATGTCAAGATTGGTTGAAGATCTTCCTCTCTTTCATCAGTCTTCCACCTTTCCAAATATGATGTCTGTCTCTAAGGAATCCTTCTCCCAACAAGCTTCCCAAAGTATGTAAGATGAAGTGTTAACAACTTTTCCTCCAAGGAATATTCTGGCTGTATTTTATCCAAGACATATCTACTTTTTCTTTTGGAAGTGTATGGGATATTCAGTACTCTTCTCCAATACCACAGCTCAAAGGAATCTATTCTTTTGTTATTCTTATTCACTGTCCAGCTCTCAAATGCAAAGTAAGAAATTAAAAAGACCATAGCTTGAATCAAGTATACATTAGTTTTCAAACTGACATAACTGCTCTTTGGTTATTTGAAGAGGTCCCTGATTGCAGACTTTTGAATGCAACATGTCTTCTAACCTACTGACTGCTGGTGCCAAGAGTATTAACTGGGGATCTAATATAAGTGAAATAATTGACAGTTTCAATCTTTTCTCCATCTGTCATGATGTTGCCTATGGGTTCAATGCTAACAATTTTTGTTTTCTTGACATTGAGACACAATCCATATTAAAGGTTATATTCTTTGATTTTCTGCAGCAAGCACTTCAAGTCATCTCATTTTCAGCAAGAAATGCTGTGTCATCTGCATAACACAGGTTGTTGATGGGTCTTCCACTGATCTTGATGCCACATTGTCCTACAATATTACTAAGTGGAATACTTTTTAAATCATAATGCTCAAGGAGATATATTTATTAATTAAGCTAGACTACTGGTGCAATACTTAAGAATGTGGAGGACAGAATGTGGAATGATACTAGAAGCATCAAAAGAAGATGGGAAAAGTACACAGAGTCTCCGTCAAAAAGAATTGGCTGACACAGAAGAATTTCATGAAACAAGATAAGATCAAGAGATAATGGTGATGAAAGGAGTTCAAGTTATTCTGAACAAATTAGCAATAAACAAGGTCCCAGGAGTTGATGGAATTCCAGCTGACATATTTCAGTAAAAAGACGCTACTCTGGACTTGCTCATCAGGTGATGCCAAGAAATCTGGAGAACAATTACCTGGACAACTAACCAGATAAGATCTGTATTTATTACCATTGCAAAAAACAAAACATTGGTGACCTCACCGTGTGTGAAAATCAAACAGTATCATTAATATTACATGCAAGCAAGATCGTGCTGAAGATTATCCAACACCATCTGGAATAGTACATCAACTGAAAGTGCCAGTACATCAACTGAAACGTGCAAGAATCTGGACTATATGAAAAATAATGTATCAATATCAGAAGAAGATTTCTCAACAACATGCATTATGAAGGTGACATAACCATGCTTGTAGAAAATTACTTGAAGCACATACTGAAAAAGATCAGAGACTACAACTTTCAACTCAATGCGTTACAACTCAAAATGAAGAAAACAAAAATTTTTGCCACTAGACCATGATAGGAGAAAAAAAAGATTATTTTTATCAATCATTTTAACAAGATCCATACTCAGCATGTATGGTACCAGCAGTCAATAAATAAAAATATATGTTGCAGTGGGAAAATAGAATCTGAAACACTTAGTGAAGTTTTAAAGAGCAAGAATGTCAATTTAAAGAGTAAAGTGCAACTCATGGTATTTTCAGTTCCCTCCTTTGTCTGTGAAAGTTGTTCAACAATTCAGGAAGAGAAACAAAGAATCTATTCCTTTGGAATTGAGTATTTAATATACGATGAACTTCAAATAAAATAATTAATTTGTATTGGAGCAAGTGTAATTAGGGTACCAATTATAGACAAGAAAGATGAAACTTTGTCTCACATACTTTGGGCTTGGTGTCAATAGGGTCCAATCCTTGGAATAAGATATCATATTGAGACATGTGGAGGGTCGGGAAAGAGAAGAAGACCCCAACAGAATGGGTTAGCACGATGATTATAACAATAGTGATGGAAACTGACACATAATAGAGATTTAAGTCCCAGCAACTTCATCCCCGTCATAAGGCATGCTAGATAGACCCGCTGTGAGGGTGGGAACACAGTGACTGCAATAGGGCAAATAAGTTTTTTAAGAGCCGGAGTACCAGAAGAATGTCTATCTGTGTTTCATTGATTATGCAAAGACATTTGACTGTGTGGAATCCAACAAACTGTGGCTAACTCTGACAAGAATGGGAATCCTAGAACACTTTATCGTGCTAATGTGAAACATATACTTGGACCAAGAGGCAGACATTAGAACGGAGCATGGAAACACTATTTGGTTCAAAATTGTGAAGGGTGTACACCAAGGATGTGTCCTATCTACATAACGTTTCAATTTATATGCAGAACAGCTATGAGAAATGTGGCATTAGGCTTGGAGGATGACATCAACAATCTGCATTATGCAGATGACACAACTCTGCTTCCTGAAACTGAGGAGGATCTGAAGTTCTTGCGACAGAAAGTCAAGGACTGCAGCCTTCAATATGAATTGAGGCTCTATATCACGAAGACAGATCCTTACCATTGGAACGTTTGTCAGCATCATGCTAGATAGTGCATAGATTATGATTGCTCTCAGCTTTAGTTTGCTTGGCTCCACAATCAACATTCTTGGTACCAGCAGCCAGGAAACTAAAAGAAATATTGCTATGGGAAAGTCTACTGTTAGAGAATTCTTCAAAGTACTGAAGAACAATGATATCAGTCTGGACACTAAGGTCCATCTGATACAGGAGACAAGTTTTGCAAATCACTTGCTATGCATC
>NW_006399971.1:67919-88527 GCF_000299155.1 Elephantulus edwardii
TGCTTGTTAGCCATCTGAATGTTGTCTTTGGTGAACTGCCTGTTCATATCCTGTGCCCATTTTTCTATTGGATTATTTACCTTTATCTTGTTTTGGTGCTCAAGTATTTTATAATTTCTGGATATAAGTCCCTTATCTGATAGGTTATTACCAAATACTTTTACCCATTCGGTGGCTTCCCTTTTTACCCTGTTGGCGAAGGTTTTGGATGTGCATAGGGGATTCTTAGAAGATCCCATTCATCTACTTTATCTTCTCCTGGTTGTAGCTAAAAGTGATAGGTTATTTAAAAGTCTAAGCACTGATCAATAGTAATTAATTCTATATGATACAATGTATATGAATGAGTGTGCTAAACATAAATGAAAAATTGTATAAAACACAATGTACATGAATGAAACACAATGTATATGAATTATCTAATGAAAACTAATAAAAAATGGAAGAAAAGGAAAAGAACCACCTTAAAAAGTCTAAGCTCTGGTGGCAAGAAGAATGCAATCCCAAATCACCTAGTTAAAATCCACCAGCTGCTCCGTAGGAGAAGGATACGTATTCTCCCCCTTTACAATTTATCACCTCTGAAATAATCGCTGGAGTCTCATCTATGAGTTGGTTCTGACTTGATAGTAAATAAATGAGAACAATTCAAAAAATAGGACAAAATACATTCTGTTTTTTCAGTAACTTACATTTCATTAAAATAAGCCAAGATGTGTTGCCTTGGGTAAATCTGTGAAGGACCTATCCAAAGTTCTAAAGAGAAATAATATCAGTTTAAAGACTAAGGAGTAGGGGATCTCACTACTATCAAGAAGAAACCGAATAAGGCACCTATTCTTAAGGACCCGGGATTCTTGTGACACCGAGACCTACAGGAGAAAAGCGGAAGTTGCAGGAGTAAACCAGAGATCCAATATGAGACAGAGTTGACCTTTTGAGTGTTTCCCCATGGAACCAGAACTAGAAACCTTCATCCAAGCTTGCTGGAGGACTTGAGAGAGAGGTGCCTTAATTAATATGAGTAACACTGGCCTAACACTGCAAGGTTGAAGTCTAAAGGGTCTTCGGCATGTTTCAGAAATTGTCCTGTCTGAGAAATTTTATCTTATTGCCAGACTGAGTTGTAACCTGTTAACTTCACTAGCAAACACCATAATTGTGAATATGTTTCTGTGAGGTCTGTATTGCTATTGTAATGGATTTTAGACCTGGTGAGGAAGGAGGGTTAACGCTGTAATTAGCATAACTAGGGAGTGGAGCTGTTGATGGGGGTGGTTTTCTCTTGTGTAGTTAGTAAAGGTCAGACTTAGTTGTTCCCATATTGCCCTTGCTATTTTTATAGTTAATGGCAGAAAGTGGTTTCTTGCAATGGCTCCAGACTCATGGAAGTGTGAAATTTTATTCGAGACAGAAATCAGTTTCTTGAAAAATTTATGTAAGATGGTTGCTTTTTCTCCTACAATGATGGAAAGAGAAGTCGGGAAGCTTCTTTGGCCTAAGTCAATAGGCAGAGCCACAGGCCTTATGCTCATGAACAAGATATGTTAAAGATGATACTTAGAGCAAAGGGTCAAGAGAAAACCAAGAACTTTTGCTTTTTGTTCTGTTTTAACAGGCTTGTGTGGTAAATTTATGCCGATTTTACTTCATGGATATTGATGTTTCTTCCATGTAATCGGTGTTAAATGTATGCTGGGAATGATTCATGGATACTGTCAATTCAGTAACTCTATAAATCCAATTTTGGCAAGTACTTGATTGGATGTGCCAACTGAAAAGAATTGTCCTAGAAATAGACTTGTGAAAGGGGAAATAATTGTCCTAGAAATACATACTTGTTAAAAGTAGAATTTGGGTTCTGTAGCTTAATCTAGAAGAAATATTAAGCCCCACTCAGTAATTAGAATTAGAAGATTTGCCTTTGTTTTCTTTTGTTTTTAATTTTTTCTCACTAAGTTATTTACAAAATTTGAATACAAATGCACACTAATATTTTCAATTTCCCTCACCCCTCAACCATCAAATTTTACAACCCAATTATTAATCCCTTCTTCCCCTTGTACATCCACATTCCTCTGTTTTCAGCCTCTCTCACCCCTCCTGGATCCTTATACTTATTCTACAACAATGGTCTTATATAATATTTATCCTTAAGTAACTGAATTATTTCACTCAGCATAATACTCTCCAGACCCTTCCTAAGTATTCTACAGTATTGTGGAATTCACTCAATATGGTGAAAATGACAATCCTACCAAGGACAATTTACATGTTCAATGTAATCTGAATCTAGATACCAAATTCATTTTTCAAGGAGAGTGAAAGAGAAATTATCAAATTTATTTGAAGAGACAATTGACTGCGAATAAACAAAACATCTCTGAGAAACAAAAATGAGGTTGGAGGCATAGCACTCCCTGACCTCAAAACCTACAACACAGCAGTGATAACCAAAACAGCATGGTGCTGGTACAATGACAGACACATAGACCAATGGAACAGAATTGAGAACCCAGAAATAGACCCGGCTATCTAGGGTCAACTCATATTCAACAAGGAAATCAGAGCTATCAAATGGGGAAATGAAAACCTCTTCAACAAATGGTGCTGGCATAACTGGACTTCCACCTGCCGAAAGCTGAAACACGATCCACATCTCACACCACACACAAAAATCAACTCAAGGTGGGAGTAAAGCCCAAAACCATAACATTCATAAGAGGCATATTGGAATCAAGCATAGAAGTGCTAGACCAAGGTATTAAGACACTGCTAAATGCAGCCAGAAATGCACCACCTAAAGAGGGTAAAGTGATGCATGGGACTTTCTAAAGATTAAATCTCTGTGCACATAAAAAACTTTTTCCAACAGAGTGAAAGTAAACCTACAGACTGGGAACAGACATTTGGTAATACCATCTCAGACAAGAGTCTTATAACAGAAGTTTACAGAATACACCTGATCCTCCACCAGAAAAAGAGTGATAATCCAACTGCAAAATGGTTAAAAAACATGGAAAGAATTTTCACAGAGGAACATATTTGAATGGCAAAGGGACACATGAAGAAATGCTCTAAATCATTGGCAATAATAGAGTTGCAAACAAAAAAACACAATGAGGTACCACTTCACTCCAGTAAGAGAGGCAAAGTTTAACAGGGCAGGAAGTAACAGATGTTGGAGAGGATATAGTGAGAAAGGAACTATTATACCTTGTTGGTGGGATTGTAAAATGCTACAACCATTCTGGAAGGCAGTTTGGCGCTTACTAAAAAAGCTGACCATAGAAATTCCGTATGACCCAGCTATTCCACTACTTGCAATATACCATAAGAATATGAAAACTGAGTCGCAAACTGAGATTTGTATACCAATGTTCATAGCAACATTATTCACTATCACAAGAACGTCGAAACAGCCCATATGTCCAACTACAAATGAATGGATTGAGAAATTATGGTACATTCACACAATGGAATACAATGTAGCATACAGGAGCAATAATTTTGTAAATTATTACCTAACTTGGGAGGGACTGGATGGAAAGCATTATGCTGAGTGAACTAAGTGAGACCCACAAGGATAAATATTTATAAGACCATTATTGTAGAATGAGTATAAGGATCCAGGAGGGCTGGGAGAGGCTGCAAGCAGAGCGATGTGAATGTACAGGAGGAAGAGGGTATTAATCACTGGATTATAGAATTTGTTGGGCTGGGGTGGTGAGGGATATTGAAAGAACTTGTTGAAATTTGTATTCAAATTTGGTAGATAAACTAGTAAAAGAAATAAAGAAACATGGTGTGCAACCCCTGTAGAAGGCAGTATGGTGCTTTCTCAAAAAGTTGGAATTAGAAATATCATTTGACCCAGCAATTTCATTACTGGAAATATACTCTAAAGAAACCAGAACTGCGACCTAAGTAGATATATGCACACCATGTTTATTTTTCACAATAGCAAAGGGTTGGAAACAACCCATGTGCCCATCAACAAATGAATGGATAGAGAAGCTGTGCAATACTCACGCAATGGAATACTATGCAGCACTAAAAGACAGAGAACCCATGACATATTATACAAAATGAGTGGCTCGGGAAGACATTATGGTGAGTGAAATATCTCAGTCACAATAGGACAAATACAACATAATGCCACTCTTACAAAACAGAACCGAAATGGGGGTTGGGAGGAAACTTAAGAAGAAAGGGGATAAACAATGTACACTTCATTGAAACAGATGAGGGAGAGAAATGCTTAAAAGGAATATATGGTTAGGTACTATTTGCATGACAGCAGTCCAGAATAAGAGCTGCATAGTAAATTTGACTGGGGTGGAGTTGGGGAATTGTGTAGTAACAAAAGATTTTTTTTTCAAGTGGAAAAGCAAATGGGCTGGGTGGGGGTGGGCAGGTAGGAAAATGTGCAACATTGGAAATCTAAGTGCTCTATAAACGTTCGTTAAAATCTCAATTTAAAAAATAAGAGGAATAAAAGATCAAAATGGATGTCAAAAGAGACTTGGAAAAAAATGGATGTCAGAAGAGAATGGAAATGCACTAAAGTGATAAGAAGCGAAGAGAAATGAAAGAAATGCCAAAGTCAAAGAGATAAACAGAAGACTTCAAAGAAAAACTTGAGAAGAAAAATCAAATTATTAAATGGAATGTGTAAGGAGCTGTAGTTGGAAAATAAAAAGGGAAGAATTAGCTCAGCCTTCATAAAATTGAAAGAACTTAAAATCAATTTCAAGTCACATGTTACTATGGGTAAAATTTTTAATTATCCATTCAACATTAAAAGAGGGAAGAAAGGAATATGCAGAGTCACAGTACCAAAACAAACAAACAAACAAATAACAACACCCAAAAAACAGAAGAAAACAAAACCCACCAAACTAGATGATATGAACAAGAGCCCATGGTAATGAAGGGAAGAAGTTAAAACTTCACTGACAACACTGGCAAAAAAATAAAATCCCAGGATGCAATGGAGTGCCAGTTGAAATGCTTAAACAAATAGATGTAACTTGGAGGTATTCATAAGTCTATGCCAGGAAATTTGGAAGACAACTACTTGGCCAACTGACTGGAAAAGGTCCATATTTGTTCTCATTCCCAAGAAAAGGTTATCTAACAGAATGTGAAAATTCTTGAACCATATCATTAATATCACATACAAGCAAATATTGCTGAAGATCATCCAAAAACAGGAAGAAGAGTACCTCAAGAGATAACTGTCATAAGCTCCAGTTAGGTTGTTGTTGTTGTTTTGTTATGTGCCGTCGAGTCATAGCGACCCTATGTTCAACAGCCCTAAACCCTGCTCTATCCTGTGCCAATCGCACTGCCTCTGACACTACCATCCTGATTACCCCAGTCATTGAATCAATCCACCTCATACAGGGTCTTCCCCTCCTGTGCTGTCGCTCCACCCTCCCAAGCATGATGTCCCTCTCCAAGGATATGTCTCTCCTTACAACATGTCCAAAGTATGTCAGACGAAGCCCCAGAATCCTTGCCTCCAAGGAATAGCCTGGTTTAACCCTCTCTAGGATGGATCTGTTTGTTTTCATGGCAGTCCAGGGTACATTCAATACTCTTCTCCAGCACCACAGCTCAAAGGTGTCAATTCTCCTATCCTCCCTAGTCATTGTCCAACTCTCTGATGCACAACAAGTGATTGCAAAGACCATAGAACCAGAGATATAATTGCTGATGCCAGATGGATTCTGCCTGAGAGCAGAGAATACTAGAAGAATATCTATTTGTGTTTAATTGACAATTAAAGACCTTTTTCTGTGGATCATAACAAACTATGGGAGATTAGTGGGAATTTCACAACACTTAATTATGCTCATATGAAATCTCTATCTAGATCAAGAAGGTATTGTCTGAACAGAACCAGGGAACAAGGCATGGTTTAAAATCAGAAATGTTGCATCCTTTATATTCAGAAAGGTTGTATCCTTAATCCATACTTATTCAACATATACATTGAACAAATCATTCAAGGATCTGAACACTATGAAGAAAAATATAGCAACAGGATCAAAGGAAGACTCATCAGCAATCTGTGTTATGCGGAAGATACAACCTTACTTGTTGAAAGTGAGAGGATTTTAAAATCTTTCTGCAGTAGATTAAAGACTACAGTTGCTAAGACGAATTGCATCTCAACATCAAGATGACAAACCCCTTAACCATTGGACTGATGAAGTAAAATCATTATGTTTTGTTTCTTTTTTTTATGTTATTGTTTCTTTATGCTTTCAAGTCACCTATGACTCATAGTGACTGTTAAGTCTAGACAGAGGGGCCAGCAGGGAGAATGAAGAACTCCAAGAATACACAGGTCCACAAGAGGAGTGAACGGCCCCACCAAACTGGCCAAACTAATGGGTGAACCATAAATCACAATGAAATGTCCCTTCCTAAAGACTGTTATAAAAACTTTCCCCAATAAATTCATGGTGTGACTTCTCCATTCTGCATCTTCAAAATGAGGAACTTCACCTGGGAGTTCCCCTACTATCACCACCCCCTTTAAGAAAGCTGCATTAAGCTTTTTTTCATACACTCTGATTTCTTCCTCTGGTCCCCTAACCTAACAGTGACACTATAAGCAAAGGCTCTGAACTTTTCCATGATCTTGCCACCTCTAACACACCTGAACTTATTGCCACAGACCTGTTCTCTTGGAAGTCCATAATATAGTCAGTACTCTTTCCAGCATCACAACCCAAAGCATCAATTTTTCTTCTATGAACCTTAGTCATTGTCCAGATCACAGATGCACAGCAAGCAATTGTAAAGACCATGTCTGAATCTGGGGCACCTTAGTTTCTAGGCTGACATTTTACTCTTTAGCACTCTGTAGAGGTCCTTGACCACAGATTTTCCTGATACAGCTTGTCAGAATGGTAGAGATCCACATTTATTCTCATTTCCCAAAAAAGCGAAATATTGTGGATATGTTGCAAGGTGGGAACAGTCCTTGGAGAGGGACAGCACAGGAGAGGCAGACCTTCTATGAGATAGATTGATTCCATCACTGGAGTAATGGGGATAAGTGTGTCAAAGACAGTAAGTTTGATTGGCAAGAGATAGAACAGGGTTTAGGGCTTTTGTACATAGGGTCACAATGAGTCTCAAGTGACTTGAAGGAAAGTAATAACAACAATACATAAAAATGATTATATGAAAAATAATGTGAAGGAAAGATAGTATGAAACACAATGTATAGTAACCTTGTCAGCAAACCAATATAGAATGAAAACGAAAAACCAAAAGCACATGTTTGTTCTTTTGACACCCAGTGGGATATTCATTAGTCTTCTCCAACAGCACAGCCCAAAGACGTTAATTCTCCTATAATCCTCATTCATTGTCCAGTTCTCAGATGCATAGCAAATGATTGAAAATATCATGGCCTATAAAGCAAGCACACTTTAGTTTACAAATCTAATAGGGCTGCAGAGCCCTTTCCTTCATCTCCTAGAAAGGCCACTGAAATGATCCAGTAACAGGAAGCAGCAGCTGTGGTGTTTCTCTCTGTTAAGGACATGGAACTGCTCTGCTTTCTTTCCCAGAAATAGTTATCTGAGAATCCAGTCCACTTCCCTATCTTGTAAAAAAACCATATGTGAGCATCCCCCTTCCCAAGTTCTTTGTAAGAGGATATAAATCCCCTCTCTAAATTTTATGGGGGCTCGTTTCCTGCTTAAGTGCCAGCCCAGCAGTTTTTCCTCAATAACCTGTCTTTCTTGGCCTGAACTGAGTTCTGTTCTTGTTCTGAAAATCTACAACATTTTTGCTCCTCAGTACTTTGGATAGTAATTTGCAGAATTTCCCAGTGCAATATGTTACCAAATCTCTGGGCAGCTAGTACCAAAAGTGTTGATTGTGGATTCAAGATGCAATAGTTGACAGTTTTAATATTTTGTCCATCTATCAGGATGTTAAGTATAGGTACAGTGGTAAGAATTTTTGTTTTCTTGACAGTGAAATGCAATCCATTTGAAGGTTGTATTCTTTGAGCTTGTGTGTCAAGTACTTCACGTCATCTTCACTTTCAGCAAGCAAGGTTGCATAACACGTGTTGGTGATGAGTCTGCCTCCAATCCTGATGCCACATTCTTCTTCATAGAGTCCAGATTCTCAAATAATTTGCTCAGCATATAGACTAAATAGATATGGAGAAAGGATACAACCCTGACCTGCACCTTTCCTAATTTTAAACCATATGGTATTCCCTTGCTCAGTTAATACAATCAAATATTGCCCTAGGTATAGGTTTTGCACGAGCACAATTTATTCTGGGATTCCCAATCTTCTCAGTGTTAGCCATAATTTGTTAGGATCCACACAGTCAAATGCCTTTGCATACTCAACAAAACACAAATAGACATTCTTCTAGTAGTCTTTTATTTTAGCCAGGATCCATTTGACATTTGATATCCCTTATGCCACCGCGTCTTCTAAATTCAGCTTGAACTTCTGACCGTTCTCTGTCTATATACTGTTCTAGCCCTTTTAAATGATCTTCACTAGTATTTTGTTTACATGTTCTATTCATCATAGTGTTCAATAGTTTTCACTTGTGTTGCATCATCTTTCTTGGGAATGGGAACAAATATGGATCTCTTCCATCTTTAGAGTTCAATCAGCTAGGTAGCTGTATTCCCAATTACTTGGCATTGATTGGTGAGCATTTATAAGGCTGCTTCTGTTGGTTGAAACATGTCAATTGGAATTTCATCAGTTCCTACGGCCTTATTTTTTGCTAATGCCTTCAGTGCAGCTTGTATTTCTTCTTCATTACTATTGGCTCTTGATAATGTACACACGGAGTATTTGAGTGCCATTCATCTGATGGTCTGCACAGAAATCAGACTGATTGCATTTGTGAGGAGAACCATTCAAGAAGTTCAAGTTAAGCCAGAAGTGGATCATGGAACAGACCATCAACTACTCATATGCAAGTTTAAACTGAAGCTAAAGAAAATTAAGTAAAATTCACATTGCTGGTGGAACTATAAAATGGTACAAGTACTCTGAAATACAGTTTGAAATTTCCTCAAAAAGTTTAACACAGAAACTCAGTATGACCCAGCTATTCCACTACTAGGAATATACCTCAAGGAAATTAGAATCTGAGACACAAATTGAGATAGGCAACAATGCTCATAGTAGTGTTATTCACCATTACAAGAACATGGAAACAGCCCAAATGTCCAACAGCAACTGAATAGATTGAGAAACTGTGGTACATTCATGCAATGGAATACTATGCAGCACTTAGCAGCAAAGATTTTGAAAAATACTGCAAAACTTGGGAATGACTGGAGAACATTATGCTGAGTGAACTAACTCAGTCTCATTAGTACAAGTACAGCATAAGACCACTAATGAAAAAATAGATGGATAATTAGTAACACATGTGTGTTACACCCTCCTTTCTTTCTCCCACTACCCAGGTTCACATTTTTTTAAGAAATCTTCATTCATTGTTGTATAATTACCTACCTCCCCCCACCCCAGTTCTCTTTGTAATGATATACCTCTTATTCTGGGATGTTGTCATACGTATAGTGCCTAATCATATTCATTTTAGAAAGATCTTTCTTTCATTCTGTTCCAACGCAATGGTCATTATCTAGCCATTTTTATCCCATTATCCTCCCAGTAACCCCATCCCTGACCTACTTTAAAACAGTGGTGCTGGAAATAAAAAAATTAAAATAGTGGTGCTATGTAGTATCTGTCCTTTTGTGACAGATATTTCTCTAAGCATGATATGCTTCAGGGTCCACCATGTTGTGTTATGTTTTACAAGTTTATTGTTATTCAGTGCTGTGTAGTATTCCATTATATGAATATAATATAGTTTTTCTATCCATTTATTGGTGGGCATTTGGGTTGCTTCCATCTCTTTGCTATAGTGAACAATGACTTAATAAAGGAGGGTGTGAAAACATCTGTTTGAATGGCACTTATGGTTTCTTTAGGGTATATTCCCTGTGGTGGCATTGCTGGATCAAATGGTATTTTTACTTCCAACTTTTTGAGAAAGTGTCCACTGGCAATTTTTGATATTTATTTTCATAAGTATTTCATAAGATTCTTTGATCTAACAGAAGCAACTCTACTTTGAACACTAGAAGGAAGTGTATTTTAGAAATCTCTGAGTTGGCTGAAAAATAGTGATTTCTCACAGTAGCAGATTGGATGTTTTGAAAGGAGTAGCTCTTATTTTCATCATTTTAAATGTTCAAGAGGGAAGCTTAAAAGGCCTAGTTTATGATATAGAGACACTGCCAAATACAGCCAAAAATGCACAATTCAAAGACAATAAAATTGATTAATGGGACCTTCTAAAGAATAAATCTCTGTGCACATCAAAACATTTTTCCAATAGGGTGAAAAGAAAATCTACTGACTGGGAAAAAATATTTGGCAATACCATCTCAAACAAGAGTATCATAATCAAAGTTTTCAGAATAATCCTGTGCCTCTGCAAGAAAAATACTGACAGCCCAATTACAAAATTGGCAAAAGACACAGAAAAATTTTAAAGAGAAATATATTCGAATGGCCAACAGACACATGAATAATGTTCCAATACACTGGTAATAAGAGAGATTCAGATCAAAAGCACAATGAGGAGCAGTGGCAAATTTTAATAGGATAGCAAGTTAATAAATGTTTATGATAAAAATGCTAATAAATAAAAATGTTGATAATAAAAGTGTAATAAATGTTGAATTGGATTTGTAGAGAAAGAAACTCTTATACATTGTTGTGGGATTTTAAAATTATGCAACCACTCTGGAAGTTTGGCACTTCCTCAAAAAGCTGAACATAGAAATTCCATATGACCCAGCTATTATTGTATTGCTTGGAATATACTCCAAGAAAATGAGAACTGAGGCTCAAACAGAGACTTGTTCACCAATGTTTGTACTCATATTCACTATTGCAAGGACATAGAAACAGCCCAGATAACCAATCACAAGCAAATGGATTGAGAATTTGTGGTACATTCACACAATGTAGCATACAGGAGCAATCAATGATTTGTAAATTGCTACCTCACTTGGAAGGGAGAAAATTATGCTGAGTGAACTAACTCATACCCACAAGGACACACACAGTATGAGCCCATTATTGTAGAATGAGTATGAGGATCCAAGGGCAGGGGAGTGGGGTGGGGTTGCGGGTGGGGGTGGCAGGTGGAGCAGAAAGGAGAGGATGGGGGGATGAGGGGTTAATCACAGGGTTTCACAATTCAATCAGTGTGGGAGTGAAGGAAATGAGAAAGATCTTTTGTGAAAAACAATGTAATCAAACATTGTAAATAAATCAGTATAAAAAATATTCATCAGGGAAGTCAGAATGTAGAACTAATTAATTTCTATGGGGGAAAACTCCCTCAGGATATGTCCCCAAGAACATTTGACTACTAGATTACGTATTAGGGTAAAGTTTTACTACTTAGCCAACATATTTAACCTGAGAGTATGACAGAAGCATCTACACAACGATTGTAAATGGAAGTGTGACCATTCTCTTAAAAAAAAAATCTTAGCTTTCTGTTTTTACTTGAGGAATATTGCATCAAAGTGCTGCATAGCCCTAAAAAGATGATCACGTTATTGTGAAGAGAAAGTGATTACAGAACAGAACACATGGGAATTTAAGGTAGTTTTTCTTTTGAAAAAGTCATTTCATACAATAGAAAGTTTGTGAGATCATCACAACCAAGAATGCAAATACAAATTCATTAAAACAATAATATGTAAGTATAGTGTAAGTTTTGTTGTTGTTGTGTGCGATTGCCTTGAAATCATCTCACAGCAGGCCTTCCGTTGGATTTTTAGAGGCAATAAATGGCACGAGAGGAGACTGCTCATCTTCTCCTACAGGCTAAGTAGGAAGAAATTTTTTTAAATTAAGTCTGGGCACTTTAAGCATTATGAGTAGTTGGCATATGACCTGTTCAGCTAAGTTTACTTGACGCTATGTGTCTATCTTAATGCATTCGTGAATCTTAATGAATTTGTGAATCATTGAACTATATTTGCTTTCTCAATTTCAAAATCGCTAGTTGGAATAGCAAAATAATGTATTAATGAAACTAACGCGTTTATGGCTTGAAATAAAGTAGATTAATCCATTTTTAATAGACCTTGAAAAATTTTGACATTTTATGTTTTGTATAAGTATTTCTTTCAGAGAAAAAGGTTCAATCTAATGAAAACTTTAGTCTTTTGTTTGTGGTTTAAGACAAATCTAAAATGTAAGAAGTCAAACAGTAATATGTATTATGGTTATTTACAGATATATTTATTATTTTAAATATTAATCATTTTTTAAAATGTGCAATTTTCAATTCAGTATGTTCTTTCCAACTATATGAGTGTCTATTTTGGGCACGAAGTTGACAATAAAAATATAAAATATGAAAATATATTTCAAATTATAAAATTTATATACTCTTGGTTATAAAATACTAACTAGATGCCTCTTAGGTAGCGACCTAAGTGTCATTAATGCTTTTCTTTATTCTGTGTGAAAATTGAGAAACAGATTTTTGTACTCAATATGTATTCAAATTACCAGTCTTGATCTCTATACTATGAAGAAGTTGGCAGAGACCTATTTATGCAGATACCACTTCAGTCACATCACAGATACAAAATAAAAGCCTCTCATCGGTTTAAAACAAATTCATTGTTGGAGCCATTATCTACCTACCATTTTTTTACTGAGTTTATACAAAAAGTATAATTTAATTTTACTTTAATGAAAGTTTACAAAGACTTTGGATTTCCATTCATTCATTATTGCACTTTTCTCCCTGCCCACCCCTCCTCCAATTTGTTTTTCCCTTTGAAAAGTAAAAGAAAAGATTCTTTCATTGTTATTCGGTGCCTCCCCCCAAGTCCACTCCACTATGCTACCTTCATTCTGGATTCCTGCATAACAATAATATCTAATCACATATCCCTTTTAAACTGTTCTGTCTCTCATCTGTGTCAATGCAGTATACATAATTTATCCTCTCTTTCTCAGTAATGAAAAGTGCAACAGAAACATTTGTCCTAATCATTATGATGAAGCTCAGTATTTCTTCATTGCCTGATTAATGATCAAGTTCTCACTGGATCAACACACCACAAAGGATTTGGGACCCCATCCTCACCCTCACGGCTAGGGATGGTGGTCAATGTGGAACATTCTGCTCGCAACTGGATACTTGGATTAGGAAGCACCATGAGAAATTTAAATAACATTATTTTATGTATTCTTTTTTTTTTTTTACCAGACACATTGATAGGGCAAAAAAGAAAACTCACTGCTGCCCAGTCAGATTTGTCATAGGGATTCGCAATTGTCCTCTATACTCTTTCCAAAGGAGGAAAATGCCCGTTTTCCGCCTGCACAGTGGCTGGTGGATTTGAGCAATATTTCTCTGATGGTTTAGGGATGTGAAGCTGTGGTACAATCCCTAAGGCAAATGATTCTAATCCACCAGTCAGCAGCTCTGTAGGAGAAGGATTTGGCAATCTCCTACTGTGCTATTAAAAGCCTCTGAAACTCTGTGAAGGGTCAGCTATAGGTAGGTTCCAACTCCAGAGAAACAATTACTTTTAGGTTAGCATCTTAATACATTATGCCCCACACCAGGCATATTGTGATGAATTGGAAATGCAAAACATTTAGAGGTTGCAATGTAGTTGATGGATGAAGCTTCTTGAACCTGGAAGAGTCGTAGGTGGGGAATGTGGGAACATTTGTGGCTTTCTCTTTGCCCCAAGTGGGTGGAGAGTGTTTGCTGGAGCTCCTCGATTAAAACAAGCTTGGATGGAGGAGTGACAATCACTTCCAAAATAGGTTGCCTCTGGAAACCCTATGAACCTGGGGAAAGGATGAAAGTCACACATGCCAGTTGTGGAGGACTTTCGTTCATAAGGTTGCTATGATTTGCCTAAGACTAGATGGCACTTAATAACAACAATAAACAACAGTGTAGCTAATAAAAACAGTCAGTAACAATACAATGGGATAACTGTTATTATAGAAGTTCTATGGGTTATATTACAGTGGAACCCAACCCAGACAAAGATGAGGAATGCTTTGTTTAGCATGGAACACTAAAAAATAGAAAGGAATTAACCAGAAGGAAAAGATGTGGGCACTTTTGAAGGAAGAATGTTGCAGTTCCTGGCTGCCTACCCCAAATAATAGCCCAGGTCTGAAAATGTCTTCATATGGTTTCACTATATCCTGATAAAGCTACTAGATGACCAGATCCTGATAAATCCCTGGGCCTGATAGCATCCTGAAAGGACCCACACTCCCAACTTCTCAAGAAAACTACTACCCCCTCTCTATATCCTGAACAGCCCCTATAAAAGGAAACTGCTTTTGTCTACCTGCATGTCATTCTTTTTTATTTTTTCTGAACAGTCACCTGGTATTCCTGTCAAGTCTACTTAATAAAGTACTGTTCGTTACTGGACATCAGTTGCTTTTTCTTTTCTCTCTTTCTTAGATCTTTTTCTAACAGACAGAAAGAAAATTGTGCCTAAGAGTATAGCTAGAAAAATGACAGTATGTTTCTGCTTCTAAATTTGATAAAACTTGATGAGTTTCTATTTTCAATTGAGGTTTAAATGATCAGAATAATAACTTCTGTCAAAGTGACTGATTTGTCAAAGCCTTCTAGTTAAGTGCAATGGAGAATTGGTATTTAATTCATTAACACATGATTCACGATGGGGAAAATAAATGGGTAATGTAAAATATGCCAGACTTTGTAGATAAAGTGCCAATTACTACTGAGAAAAAAGAGAACTGAAATTGCTACCTCACATTGTTGGTCACTGTCCAGGGTCTCTAGAATTATCAAACATAAAATGTTTTTAGTTACATATTCTGAGTTACCAGGCGTAGATATTTATTAGCAACATAAACATTAAGAGTGGACAGGAATAACTGATTTTTTTAATCTTGACACATTATATCAAATATTGAAATTTTAACTTGTCCATATAATATCTTATAATTTGAAACTAGTTTTGTTTTAAAAATTATTTATTGGGAAATAAATATGTAGAGATACATTGAGAGAGAGAGAGAGAAAAAAATAGAGCAAGAGAGAAAATGAGAGAGAAAACTAGAGATATCTTCCTGAGTTACTAAAAGTATTAAGTATCAGATTAGATCAAGTGAGTGATGAGTGGTTGGCAGCTTGAATCTACTTATATCTAATAAAAAAAAGTCCTGAAAATCTACTTCTAAAGATCTTAGTTGTTGAAAACTTAAGTATGTTAAAACTCTAACATAGTAAGTTCTGTGAATCAGAATTGGTGACAACTGTTTTGTTTTGTTTTTAAGTCTATCAACTGTCTATCTATCATCTATCTATATCTATCTATCTATCTATCTATCTATCTATCTATCTATCTATCTATCTATCTATCTCTTTGTATTTGTATCTACCTGTAAATTCACATCTTTGTATGTATCTATCATCTACTTAACTGTCTTTTTAAATTTATCTGTGTAGCAAATGGTATGTTTAGACATACAATTTGGTAACATTAATTATAATTATTACACTGTGAAAGAATCACCATTGTCTTTTTTCATCTGCAAAACAGATATAATAAAGTGGTTGTGGGGCCATCCTATATGAAGCAGTTGGGTTCCGGAAGGTATGTGTTAATTTTTTTCTGGAAAAACATTGCTGTAAGTGGTACAGCACTTGTATGTCAGTTTGCTGTACTGAGATAACTTGGGGTTGCTGGGATGCTGAAAGCTGTGCCAAATGCCATAAGGATTGCCCATGGTTAACAGGGTTTGGTGGAGCTCCCAGAATGAGACAGACTAGAAAGCAGGATTGACATCCATTTCTTAAATAGCAGGCCTTTAAAAACCCTATGAACACTAGAGGAACTGGAATGTTTATAGTAGTGTAGTTTTGGCAGCATACAGACAAAGAGTTAAGCGACAATAACAGAGGTATGCTATTGAAGGCCACCAGCTTTTCTGTGGGAGAAGGATGGGCAATCTCATCTTGTGTTATTAACTGCTCTGAAAACCCCTTGGAGAGTCAGCTATAGGTCGGTCTGGCTGAAAGGTACACGACGAAAGTGGTAGAGCCTAGATTGGAAGTCAGTTGAAATGAGAAAAAACAATAAGGGTGGAGGGTCAGCGAAGGAAAGGAAGACTCTCAACCAAGTGGATTTATGGGGTGACTGGCATAATCAACTCTTGTGTTTTAGGAGCGGTGATGATGGCACAGGATAGAGTAGGGGTCAGATCTTTTGTTCATAGGGTTGTTATGAATTGTACTTGACTCAATGGCAGCTAACAACAACAACAACAAAAACAACAACAACTATCTGAGTCTACAAGGATGCAGGCAGCTGTGCATTATGATAGAATTGTTTCTTAGATTATCTCTATGCTTAAATATGTAGAAATATTACTCATGTAGATTGCAATTATAAGAAAATGACAGACAAATCTCATTAAAATGAGGAATTTAGTACTTTTCTAGAAAATGATGAGATTTTTTATTTGATAGAAATAAATCTTTTATTAATCCAACTATAGACTTTAACAAATTGGTTATTTTCTAACCAATTATTTTTTCCCCCAGTTAGAATTCTTGAGCTATGGAGTCAGGAAATGCAACATGGGACACAGACTATATTCTTCTGGGACTCTTCCCTACTCACAGATACCCTAGCATTTTTATGTCCATCATCCTTCTCATCTACTTCCTTGCAATTCTAGGAAATGCTACTCTTGTCTTTCTGATAGTGGTAGACTCTAGGCTCCACACTCCCATGTACTTTCTTTTATGTCAACTCTCTATCATTGACCTGGCCTATGTTTCAACCACTGTTCCCAAGATGGCCATGAATTTCTTTTCTGGGAGCAGGACAATCTCACGTGTTGGTTGTGGTACACAGATGTTCTTCTGGCTGATGTTAGCAGATGCAGAATGCGTCCTTCTGACACTCATGGCTTATGATCGCTATGTGGCTGTATGTAATCCTCTGAGATACACAACCATCATGAGTCCAACAGTCTGTTTGCAGATGGCTATTGGGTCTTGGATTGGAGGTGTGCTCAACTCCGTGGCACAGACAATTTACACGATGCATTTTCCTACCTGTGACAACAGAGAAATCAACCACTTCTTCTGTGAGATGCCTGCCATCCTGACACTCTCCTGTGAAGATACCTCAGGATACTTGATGGTGATAATGGTTATGAGCATCATATATATTATTGTGCCACTATCACTAATTATAACATCTTACCTTCGTATCTTCCTCACCGTTCTAAGAATGAATTCTCCTGAAGGAAGAAATAAAGCACTGGCTACCTGTTCTTCCCACTTGACTGTGGTGAGTCTCTACTTGGGGCCAAGCATAGTGGTTTACATGGCACCTGCCTCTTCTCACACTCCAGAGATGGGTCAAGGTCTCTCTGTGTCCTATACCATTCTTACACCCATGCTAAATCCTCTCATTTATAGCTTGAGAAACAAGGAAGTGATAGGGGCTCTGAAGAAGGTTATGTGTAGCACTTGGATTGTTCAATAAAAAAGAAGTTTTGAGTTTTGAAAATGTGGCTATTCTTGCAGATTATGTCGTCTTGAACTTAGCAATAGTCTCCCAGAACAATTTATTATGTTTTTAACATACTTGGAAATAAATCCTCTTCATCATGGTTTATATGAGTTTTGTTGACAACTATATTTATTTTTATGTTAAGGACAAGTGAATCAGTAGGTAAATTATACCTGTATCCTAAAGGGGTTTTAGAGGCAGCTGGTGGCATAAGAGGAAATTTTCTGTCCTTCTTCTGTGGAGCAGCTGGTGAATTTGAACTGCATGCCTTTGAGATTGCAGCACAGCTTCTTGTCACTGGGGATAGGAACCAAAATTTGACCTTAATCTGTCCCACTCAAATTTCAAAACCATCTCAGGAATAGGTTTGAGGTCTTTAGCACCAATGAGCCTAGACCAAATGAGCTCTGGGAGCATATCAAGAAAATCGTCCATGAGGAATGCAAAAGATCATTACAAAGGCTGAAGAAGAAGGAAAGACCAAGATGGATAGCATGTGAGACTCTGAATATTGCATTAAAACACTGAGAAGCTAAAGCTAAAGGAAAAAACCAAAGAGCTGAACAGAAAATTTCAAAAGACAGCTCGGGACGACAAAGCAAGATATTATGATGAAATGTGCAGAGTGCTGGAGTCAGAAAATCAAAAGGGCTGAACTCAGTGTTTCTTAAGCTGAAGGAGTTGAAAAAAAAATTAAAGCCATGGGTGGTAATGCTCAAGGATGCATTGGGTAGAATGTTAAATGATGCAATAAACATTAAAAGAAGATGGAAGGATTTGTGGAAGAGTCATCAACAACCTGAGTTATGCAGATTTAACAACCCTGCTCCCTGAATCTGAGGAGGACCTGAAGCACTTGCTGCAGAAGGTCAAGGACTGCAGCCTTCAATAAGGATTGAAGCTCAGCATCAAGAAAACAAAGATTCTCACCACTGAGCCAATTGGTAGCATCACTATGGATAGTGAAGAGATTGAGATAGCCAACAGTTTTAGTTTGCTTGGCTCCACAGTCAACACTCTTAATACCAACAGCCAGTAAATCAAGAGTTGAATTGCATTGGGAAAGTCAGTTGTCAGGGACCTCCAGAGTATTGAATGTCAGGCAGGAGCTTAAGGTGGGCCTGATCTGGGCTATAGTCATTGCAATTACATGCTATGCATCAGAGATTTGGACAGTGACTAGGTATGATAGAAAGATAATTGATAGAGCCACGCGGCGCACAAGCAGAGCAGAACAGACTGCAACCCCTAACTCCCAGCGCAGCCCAAGCCCTGCACCCCCCATCCCTGCCACAGCACCGTTTCCAGGGACACCACCCCACCACCATCCCGTGCCCCCACAATTTTGGCACACCCTGGTGGCCTCGCCACAACCCTGCACCCCCTGGCGGTGCTCCAGGACCACTAGAGACTCCTTCACGCAACACAACAACAGCCGTGGACAATACAATTCTGAGTCAGCACACAAAGGCACACCATGGAGACAACCATCATCTGAAGCCACCAATCAAGCTGCTGTGGGGCTGATCTGCCATGAGAAAGGCTGGTAAGACCCTAATTGGGTTTTCTTGAGCAACACCTATTGTCTGGGAGAGTTCCTGAGGTTGAGCCTACTGGTGGGAATTTGGCTGAGCTCTTTCAGGGCACACCAACTGCCCAGTAAAGAGCAGGCCAGTGATAATTTGGTGGAACTTTTGTGGACACTGCAGACCAGCCAGAGGCGAGTGGGTTGGTGGAAATTTGACTTTGTCTTGTTGAGTCCCCTTGACTAAGGAGCTTTCCTGGGCAGGGGCCACAGTGCAAGGGCAACTGTGTGAGCACCACTGGACAGGGACCAGTGAATGAAAACCACGGGATGGGAGATGGACAGCTGGAATTTGAATAGGGACCCCAGTTGTAAGCACACCCAGACAACTGAGGCCTGAGTGAGGTCCTCCAAGTGGTGGACCTGCCCTTGTGATTGCCGCAAGCACGTGCATGCCCTTCCCTATTTGGCTCCACACCTGTGTCTACACATCTGGTTAATCAACCTGCCTTTCTTTAATCCGGAGCACCTTGACCTATCTTACCTACAAGAGGCTGCTCTCATAGGCTCTGAACTGACATTTCCCTGGAGTCAGACATTCAGAGAAAAGCACAAGTGGGATAGCTACCCAAATGATCTCTAGAGCATTATCTTCATCGAGAACATATCAATGTCTCGAAGAAAGCAAACTGTACCACACAATACACAAGCACAAAGCAAGATATCACCCCCAAAGGGTGACACAGTATCAATGTATTTCCTGAAGGTAGAAAGTCTGATGGAACTTTCTGACACCGAATTTAAAAGAACAATGATTGAATATTTTCAATGGATGAAGGGCAAACTTGAAGAATTACAGGATAGTACAAACAAAAAACAAGAGGAACTAAAAAAAACAAACAAAACCCAAAAACAGTCCGGAACAATGTAGAGAAAACAAACGAGACATTTGTGACACTGGAAAAACAAGAAACCACTATCCAAAATATGAGGCTCAATGTTTCAGATGCTGTCAACATGATGGAGGGGCACATGAACAGAGTTGAAGAGATGGAACAAAGAGCCGATGAAATAGAAGACAAAATTGTCACCACGGATTTGCTAGAGCAAAAAGCAGACTCAAAAATGAAGGAAAAAGAAGAAAACCTAAGAATAATGTGGGACACCATCAAGAGAAATAACATGCGCCTCCTTGGAATCCCAGAAAAGGAAGAAGCAAGTAAAGGCACTGAAAAAGTTGTGGAAGAATTACTAGAAGAAAACTTTCCAGGCATAATGAAGAATGAAAGAATATATATACAAGAAGCTCAGTGAACACCATGTAGACTAGACCCAAAAAGAAAAACATCAAGGCATATCATAGTTAAATTTGCCAGAACCAAAGATAAGGAGAGAATCCTGAAAGCAGCAAGGGAGAAACAAA
>NW_006399971.1:88922-89426 GCF_000299155.1 Elephantulus edwardii
GCAACCAGAAAAAAGCAGGAGTAGCGATATTAATCTCTGATAAAGTAAATATCAATGTAAAAACCATTACAAAGGACAAGGAAGGTCATTACGTAATGCTGAGAGGGTCAAAAGAACAAGGGGACATAACAATAATAAATATCTATGCACCAAATTAAAGACCTGCAAACTGCATAAAACAAACATTAACAAAACTGAAAAAGGAAATAGACAACACTACTATAATACTTGGAGACCTCAATACACCCCTCCCAAGAAAAGCTAGAACTACCAGAAAGAAACTCAACAAAGATACTGAAGAATTAAACCATACAATAAACCAACTTGACCTTATAGATATTTACAGGCTAATGCATCCCAAAAAAACAAAGTAGACCTTCTTCTCCAGTGTACACGGAACATTCTCTAAAATAGATCACATTCTGGGACACAAGGCAAGCATCAATAAATTCAAAAACATAGAAATAATACAAAGCATCTTTTCAGACCATAATGCTACAAAAT
>NW_006399971.1:93260-94484 GCF_000299155.1 Elephantulus edwardii
AGGGCTGGGTGGGGAGAGAAGTGCAGCAATGAATGAATGGAAATCCAAATTCTCTGTAAATGTTCATTAAAATTATTTTAAAAAAAAGAAAGAGAATTCATGCCTTTGAGCTGTGATGCAGGAGAAAAGTGTTGAAAATACCATAGACTTCTAGGAGAACAAACAGGTTTGTTCTGGAGAAGGTGATGCCAGAATGTTCCCTGGAGTCAAGGATTCTGAAGCTTCATCTGACATACTTTGGGCATGTTGCAAGGAAGGACTCGTCCTTGGAAAGGGACATCATGTTTGGGAGAGTGGAAGAACAACACAGGAGAGGAAGACCCTCAATGAGATGGATCTATTCTGTGATTGGGGTGGTTGGAGTGAGTGTGTCGGAGATGGTGACGTTGACACAGGATAGAGCAGGGTTTAGGGCTCTTGTACATAGGGTTGCTATGAGTCTCAAGTGACTCGACGGCACATAACAACAACAACGTCCTAACTGGAGCTCTGTTGACCTATTGGATAAAAGGTTGTCTTGCCAGCCCAAAGGTTTGAAGTTTGAATCCATTTGCTGTTCCATGAGAGAAAGGTGGACAACCAACCACCTCCTGTGCAATTTATGACTCTGCAAACCTGCTGGAGCATCAGCTATGAGTTCCTTCCAGCTTCAAAGTAGTTATTGTTATTGTTATGTGCCATTGAGTCACTTATGACTTATAGCGACACTATGTAAAACAGCCTTAAACCCTGCTCTATCCTGAGCCAATCTCAGTGTCTCAGACACACTTACCCTGACCCCAAACACTGAAACAATCCACCTCATTGAGGGTCTTCCTCCCCTGAGCTGTCCCTTCACCCTCACAAGCATGACTTCCATTTCCAAGGACCAGTTCCTCCTTGCAACATGTCCAAATTATGTCAAACGGAGCTGCAGAATCCTTGCCTCCAAAGAACAGCCTGGGTTCACCCTCTCCAGGTTAAACTTGTTTGTTCTCCCAGCAGTCCATGCTTCAATACTTTTTGCTAACACCATAGCTCAAGGGCATCAATTCTCCTTCTATCAACCCTAGTCATTGACCAGATCTCTCATGCATAGCAAGTGATTTCAAAGACCATGGCCTATATCAGGGTCACCTTAGTCTCCATACTGACATTGTTGCTCTTCAGTAGTTTCGAGAAGTCTCTAACAGCATAATTTCCCATCTGTAATACATTTTTTAATTATCTGACTGCTGGTGCCAT
>NW_006399971.1:98044-103672 GCF_000299155.1 Elephantulus edwardii
AGAAGAAGATTTCTCAACAACATGCATTATGAAGGTGACATAACCATGCTTGTAGAAAATTACTTGAAGCACATACTGAAAAAGATCAGAGACTACAACTTTCAACTCAATGCGTTACAACTCAAAATGAAGAAAACAAAAATTTTCACCACTAGACCATGATAGGAGAAAAGAAGATTGTTTTTATCAATCATTTTAACAAGATCCATAATCAACATGTATGGTACCAGCAGTCAAGAAATAAAAATATATGTTGCAGTGGGAAAATAGAATCTGAAACACTTAGTGAAGTTTTAAAGAGCACGAATGTCAATTTAAAGAGTAAAGTGCAACTCATGGTATTTTCAGTTCCCTCCTTTGTATGTGAAAGTTGTTCAACAATTCAGGAAGAGAAACAAAGAATCTATTCCTTTGGAATTGAGTATTTAATATACCATGAACTTCCAATAAAACAATTAATTTGTATTGGAGCAAGTGTAACTAGGGTACCAATTATAGACAAGAAAGATGAAACTTTGTCTCACATACTTTGGGATTGGTGTCAAGAGGGTCCAATCCTTGGAAAAAGATATCATATTGAGACATGTGGAGGGTCGGAGAAAGAGAAGAAGACCCCAACAGAATGGGTTAGCACAATGATTATAACAATAGTGATGGAAACTGACACATAATAGAGATTTAAGTCCCAGCAACCTCATCCCCGTCATAAGGCATGCTAGATAGACCCGCTGTGAGGGTGGGAACACAGTGACTGCAATAGGGCAAATAAGTTTTTTAAGAGCCGGAGTACCAGAAGAATGTCTATCTGTGTTTCATTGATTATGCAAAGATATTTGACTGTGTGGAATCCAACAAACTGTGGCTAACTCTGAGAAGAATGGGAATCCTAGAACACTTTATTGTGCTAATGTGAAACATATACTTGGACCAAGGGGCAGACATTAGAACGGAGCCTGGAAACACTATTTGGTTCAAAATTGTGAAGGGTGTACACCAAGGATGTGTCCTATCTACATAACGTTTCAATCTACATGCAGAACAGCTATGAGAAATGTGTCTTTAGGCTTGGAGGATGACATCAACAATCTGCATTATGCAGATGACACAACTCTGCTTCTTGAAACTGAGGAGGATCTGAAGTTCTTGCGACAAAATGTCAAGGACTGCAGCCTTCAATATGAATTGAGGCTCTATATCACGAAGACAGATCCTTACCATTGGGACGTTTGTCAGCATCATGCTAGATAGTGCATAGATTGTGATTGCTCTCAGCTTTAGTTTGCTTGGCTCCACAATCAACATTCTTGGTACCAGCAGCCAGGAAACTAAAAGAAATATTGCTATGGGAAAGTCTACTGTTAGAGAATTCTTCAAAGTACTGAAGAGCAATGGTATCAGTCTGGACACTAAGGTCCATCTGATACAGGAGACAAGTTTTGGAAATCACTTGCTATGCATCAGAGAGCTGAACAATGACTAGGGCTGATGGAAGGAGAATTGATGCATTTGAGCTTTATGGTGTTGGTGAATAGTATTGAATATACCATAGACTGTTAAGAAAACAAACAGGTTTGTCCTGGCAAAGGTGAAGCCAGGCTGCTCCTTGGAGGCAAGGAGTCTGAAGCTTCATCTGACATACTTTGGACATATTGCAAGGAGGGACCTGTCCTTGGAGAGGGATGTCATACTTGGGATGGTGGAGGTACAGTGCAGGAGAGGAAGACCTTTGATGAGATAACTAGGGTAATGGAGGTAGGTGTGTTAGAGGCAATAAGCGACAATAAGATTGGCACAGGATAAAGCAGGGTTTAGGGCTATTGTACATAGGGTCACTATGATTTTCAGGTGACTTGATAGTACATAACAACAACTACAACAACAAGCAAGCAAAGAGCACCCTCTTAGGATTTTAAGAGGCTCCTAGGCCTGGTTTGTTAGCAAAGAACATTTAGTATTGGCTGAAGGAGAGTTAATGGCAGGAAGGAGAAATTGCCACTCTCAAAGAGACAAGAACAGGTCTTTACTTATTGCATGAAAGGAAAAAAGACTTGAAGGAGACTGGCGCAAGATTAAGGTGAGAGTGAGACCGTGGTGTTGAGCCCTTGAGGCTGGTGGTGAAGAGACTATGACATTGTCGTGGAGAAACTATAGCAAGGTGTAACCAGAGAAGCCCTGAGATAAAGTCCACATTTAAAGGAGTTGCTGTTCTTGTTAGACGATGGAAGGAAAATCTGACTGTAGATCTGAAACTGGACCTGGACTAATTGAGAAATTGTGCCTGGGGACTACTGAGCTAAAACCTGGACTTCCTTAGGGTGATATTCATTGCCTCCCCCATTCCCTAATAAATTACACTCTTGGTACCACAATCGTGAATCAAATCTGTGAGTTGACAGTAAGTACTGGACCTGAATGCTTGGTCAGTAGAGGTGCAGGAACATGGAGGGTGCCATGTCTGATCAAGCTACTATCTATTTACTGCTATGGAAATAATTGATGGGAGAAGTTCCCCTTTATGAAGCAGGTAGAGCTAGTTATCATCATGTCACAATTGCCTTTGTAATATAGGCTTGACATCTCCTGACACTGGTCACTGTGTGATCTCTCCCTTGTAATCTCCTAAGGGTGAGAAATTCCTGGCCTCACTGCAATACTTGAGACTTGCCATTTCCTGGTCTTGAATCTCATGAGACTACCCTCTTTGGCACACTTTGGTTCCTACTGTGTTGGGCCATTATAACAAACAGTGATTTGTTGAACCAGCTAGTGTCATTGTTCCATTTCCTGTTTTCCCTTGGACCTTGATCACCCTTGTTTCTTTATCTTGACCGAGTAATTTCAAATCATTCTCCATAGCAGAAATTGTGATGGTAGTGCAGAACAGGGTGAGGTTATGGTCTATTGTTTATAGTGTCCATAAGGGACAGGTTTGATTTGATAACAAGTAACAGCAAATAGATGATTACAGAGTTGAACCAACAAGTTAAGTAGGAGCAACTAGTCCTAGATAGAAAATGATGAAGTAATATTTATAGAGGACTTAAAAATCAAACCAAATTAGCCACTTTCTTGATTTTTAACTTCTCCATGCATAGACAATTCTAAATTATGTTGGTAACAAAATCCTCTTCTCTCTGAGTATTTCCTACCTCTACTATCTGGGGACAACACAACATCAAACATTTATCAAAATATGCTCATTATACTCTATTTCTTGTACAGAAAAGTGATAGGTTACTTTTTTATTAAATTTTATTAATTTTAATGAACATTTCCAGAGATTTTGGATTTCCATTCATTCATTGTTGCACTATTTTCTCTACATCCCCCCAGTTCATTCCTTCCTCCCACCCCTTGAAAGTCTGTTTTAATTGTCCAATTGCCACAGTGCTTGTCAAAGCAAGTTCTGGTTAATCTCCTTTGTCAATGTGTCCTTTGCTATTTCCTATCACTCCTCCCTGAGAGAAACTTCACCCTGATTCATAAGGAAAAGTGGACTGCGTATTCTCTTAGCTACTTCCTGCTGAAAAGGGATCCTGTAGGTTTCAGGGTGAAGATCTTCTCTTATTACTCTAAAGGGCCCCCTTGGCACTAGGGAACATGTATTGTGGAGATTGATTTTGGAATTTAGATGCACTGTTATCAATTTTGCTCAGCCATATATGTTCATATCCTTGAAGAGGTATGATGGAACTGGTTCAGCCTAGAAGACACAAATTTAACTAACAAGTTAAAAGTACATGAGTCAAAAATTAAAAGCAATAATTTTCCAAGTAGAGGTTCTAAGAGTGGCACAAATCAAGTTACAGAGGGAAGGTAGTTCTTAAAATAAAAGGCTTATTGACTAGCACTTTGTCTATCATAGTATAAAGGTTAAGAACCACAAGATGTAGAGGCTTAACTATGTCATTTATTGTTCTTAAGTCCTGCACCAAAGTCCATCTACCACCGGGTTGTTTTACACCTTGGAAGTCTGCATGCAAGGCAGAGGTGAAGTTAAAGAACTGCTTATGAGGTTTCTATCATTTCCAACAGCTAAGAAATAGTGAGAAGAGTTGGGACCTCAAAAGGCTTTTAGGACCATATAGTAGTTTCTTGTGTCCAAGAAAAAACGAATATACTTACCAGTAATGTTAATGCTCACCCACAGCTCTTCTGGGAGGATTTAAATTGTTGAAACGTCCCCCTTTGTTTCCAGCTGAGAGCTGGGGCCTGTCAGTCCTGTCAGCCACGAGGACCTGATGTGGCTGGCTCTTGGCCATGTGTCCTTCAAATCCACACTAAAAGCGTGAGTGGGAGCTTCCTCTCTACTCCCTTGCCTATCTGTGGCTCTTGTGTGTGACACTGTCTACTGAAATGGCCCAACTTTACACAGTGGAAGCAATGCTGACCTCCTTTATTACATTTGGGTGGCACTGTTTATAAGTAAGACTTCCTTTTCCTGACACAAGCCCTAAACTGGCAGCAATAGCTGCCCCAAAAATTTTGGCCATTCTCTGGTCTTTTCTCTTCTCTCTAGATCCAAGTTGTTAAAAGAGGGAAAAATTTAAACAAATATATAACAAATAATTTTGAACAATATAATATTTTAAGCTGCCCCAAAAATTTTGGCCATTCTCTGGTCTTTTCTCTTCTCTCTAGATCCAAGTTGTTAAAAGAGGGAAAAATTTAAAAAAATATATAACAAATAATTTTGAACAATATAATATTTTAAACTGCCCCAAAAATTTTGGCCATTCTCTGGTCTTTTCTCTTCTCTCTAGATCCAAGTTGTTAAAAGAGGGAAAAATTTAAACAAATATATAACAAATAATTTTGAACAATATAATATTTTAAGTTTAAGGCTAAAAATATTAACAATATGATTATTTGCATTCCAGAGATACATGTTCCACTGCAATTCCTATTTTCCTTAAATGGTTTTGATAAGAAGACTATTGTAAATGTGCATAAAGTTCCTCTATTCCTCCTCCATGCCATGATATGGTATTATTAGCATGAACAGTTCTAAATCCATTGCCTTCCTTACTCTAACTGAATTTTTAAAATTTATATTTATTATTAATTTCAGTAAAAACTGACAGAGGCTTTGAATTTCCATTCATTCATTGTTGCACATTGGTCCGCTCCCAAGCCTCCCCCCAGAATACTACCCTCTTGGAAAGGTAACACAAAAATTCTTTCATTGTTTTACAAACCCTCCCCCAGGTCCACTCCACCGTGTAGCCATTGCTCTAGACTCCTGTCATGACAGAAATACCTAATCACATATCCCTTTTAAACAGTTTTCTACTTCATCTGTTTCAGTGCAGTATACATTATTGAAACCATCTTGCTCAGTCTGTCCCAAACCCCAAGGTCAGTCCTCTTATACAACAGTGGCACCGTGCAATATTTGTCCTTTTGTGGCTGGGATACTCCACTCAGCATAATGTTCTCCAGAGTCATCCATTTAGAATGATTTTGCATGAGTTCCTTGGTTTTCAATGCCACATAGTATTCCATTGTGTGAATGTTTGTTGATGGGCACTTAGGTTGTTTCCAACTCCTTGCTACTGTGAACAAAGCTGCAATAAACATGGGTGTGCACATATCTGCTTGGATGTCAGCTATGGTCTCTTCAGGGTA
>NW_006399971.1:104101-136744 GCF_000299155.1 Elephantulus edwardii
CGGTGGCTTCCCTTTTTACCCTGTTGGCGAAGGTTTTGGATGTGCATAGGGGATTCTTAGAAGATCCCATTCATCTACTTTATCTTCTCCTGGTTGTAGCTAAAAGTGAGAGGTTATTTAAAAGTCTAAGCACTGATCAATAGTAATTAATTCTATATGATACAATGTATATGAATGAGTGTGTTAAACATAAATGAAAAATTGTATAAAATACAATGTACATGAATGAAACACAATGTAAATGAATTATCTTATGAAAACTAATAAAAAATGGAAGAAAAGGAAAAGAACCACCTTAAAAAGTCTAAGCTCTGGTGGCAAGAAGCTGTAATGGAATCCTAAATCACCTAGTTAAAATCCACCAGGTGCTCCATAGGAGAAGGATACGTATTCTCCTCCTTTACAATTTACCACCTCTGAAATAATCGCTGGAGTCTCATCTACGAGTTGGTTCTGACTTGATAGTAAATAAATAAGAACAATTCAAAAAATAGGACAAAATACATTCTGTTTTTTCAGTAACTTACATTTCATTAAAATAAGCCAAAATGTGTTGCCTTGGGTAAATCTGTGAAGGACCTATCCAAAGTTCTAAAGAGCAATAATATCAGTTTAAAGACTAAGGAGTAGGGGATCTCACTACTATTAAGAAGAAACCGAATAAGGCACCTATTCTTAAGGACCCGGGATTCTTGTGACACCCAGACCTACAGGATAAAAGCGGAAGTTGCAGGAGTAAACCAGAGATCCAATGTGAGACAGAGTTGACCTTTTGAGTGTTGCCTCATGGAACTAGAACTAGAAACCTTCATCCAAGCTTGCTGGAGGACTTGAGAGAGAGGTGCCTTAATTAGTATGAGTAACACTGGCCTAACACTGCAAGGTTGAAGTCTAAAGGGTCTTGGGCATGTTTCAGAAGTTGTCCTGTCTGAGAAAATTTATCTTATTGCCAGACTGAGTTGTAACCTGTTAACTTCACTAGCAAACACCATAATTGTGAATATGTTACTGTGAGGTCTGTATTGCTATTATAATGCATTTTAGACCTGGTGAGGAAGCAGGGTTGGCGCTGTAATTAGCATAACTAGGGAGTGGAGCTGTTGATGGGGTTGGTTTTCTCTTGTGTAGTTAGTAATGGTCAGACTTAGTTGTTCCCATATTGCCCTTGCTGTTTTTATAGTTGATGTCACAAAGTGGTTCCTTGCAATGGCTCCAGACTCATGGAAGTGTGAAATTTTATTCGAGTCAGAAATCAGTTTCTTGAAAAGTTTATCTAAGATGGTTACTTTTTCTCCTACAAAGATGGAAAGAGAAGTTGAGAAGCTTCTTTGGCCTAGGTCAATAGGCAGAGCCACAGGCCGTATGCTCATGAACAAGATATGTTAAAGATGATACTTAGAGCAAAGGGTCAAGAGAAAACCAGGAACTTTCACTTTTTGTTCTGTTTTAACAGGCTTGTGTGGTAAATTTATGCTGATTTTACATCTCGGATATTGATGTTTCTTCCATGTAATCGGTGTTAAGATGTATGCTAGGAATGATTCATGGATACTGTAAATTCAATAACTCTGTAAATCCAATTTTGGCAAGTACTTGATTGGATGTGCCAACTGAAAAGAATTGTCCTAGAAATAGACTTGTGAAAGGGGAAATAATTGTCCTAGAAATACATACTTGTTAAAAGTAGAATTTGGGTTCTGTGGCTTAATCTAGAACAAATATTAAGGCCCATACAGTAATTAGAAGTTTTGCCTTTATTTTCCTTACTTTTTAATTTTTCTCACTAGGTTATTTACAAAATTTGAATACAAATGCGAACAAATATTTTCAGTTTCCCTCACCCCTCAACCATCAAATTGTACAACCCAATTATTAATCCCTTCTTCCCCTTGTACAACCACAACCCTCTGCTTCCAGCCTCTCCCACCCCTTCCTGCATCCTTGTTCTACAACAATGGTCTTATATAATATTTATCCTTATGGAACTGAGTTAGTTCACTCAGCACAATACTCTCCAATCCCTTCCCAAGTATTTCATAGTATTGTGGAATTCACTCAATATGGTGAAAGTGACAATCCTACCAAAGGCAATTTACATGTTCAATGTAATCTGAATCTAGATACAAATTCATTTTTCAAGGAGAGTGAAAGAGAAATTATCAAATTTATTTGAAGAGACAATTGCCCGCGAATAAGCAAAACATCTCTGAGAAACAAAAATGAGGCTGGAGGCATAGCACTCCCTGACCTCAAAACCTACGACACAGCAGTGATAACCAAAATAGCATGGTGCTGGTACAATGACAGACACATAGACCAATGGAACAGAATTGAGAACCCAGAAATAGACCCGGCTATCTAGGGTCAACTCATATTTGACAAGGAAATCAAATGGGGAAATGAAAACCTCTTCAACAAATGGTGCTGGCAAAACTGAACTTCCACCTGCAGAAAGCTGAAACAGGATCCACATCTCACAACACACACAAAAATCAACTCAAGGTGGGATTAAAGCTCAAAACCATAACGTTCATAAGAGCCATACTGGAATCAAGCTTAGAAGGGCTAGAGCAAGGTATTAAGACACTGCTAAATACAGCCAGAAATGCACCACCTAAAGAGGGTAAAGTGGTGCATGGGACCTTCTAAAGATTAAATCTCTGTGCACAACAAAAACTTTTCCAACAGAGTGAAAGAAAACCTACAGACTGGGAACAGACATTTGCTAATACCATCTCAGACAAGAGTCTTATAACAGAAGTTTACAGAATACTCCTGATCTTCCACAAGAAAAAGAGTGATAACGCAACTGCAAAATGGGTAAAAGACATGGAAAGAATTTTCACAGAGGAAGATATTTTAATGGCAAAGAGACACATGAAGAAATGCTCTAAATCACTGGCAATAATAGAGATGCAAACCAAAAACCACAATGAGGTACCACTTCACTCCACTAAGAGTGGCAAAATTTAACAGGGCAGCAAGTAAAGATGTTGGAGAGGATGTGGTGAGAAAGGAACTCTTATACACTGTTGATGGGATTGTAAAATGCTACAACCATTCTGGAAGGCAGTTTGGTGCTTACTAAAAAAGCTGACCATAGAAATTGCATATGACCCAGCTATTCCACTACTTGGAATATACCATAAGAATATTAAAACTGAGTCACAAACTGAGATTTGTATACCAATGTTCATAGCAACATTATTCACTATCACAAGAACGTCGAAACAGCCCATATGTCCAACTACAAATGAATGGATTGAGAAATTATGGTACATTCACACAATGGAATACAATGTAGCATACAGGAGCAATAATTTTGTAAATTATTACCTAACTTGGGAGGGACTGGATGGAAAGCATTATGCTGAGTGAACTAACTCAGTTCCACAAGGATAAATATTCATAAGACCATTATTGTAGAATGAGTATAAGGATCCAGGAGGGTTGGGAGAGGCTGAAAGCAGAGCGATGTGAATGGACAGGAGGAAGAGGCTATTAATCACTGGATTATAGAATTTGCTGGGGGTGGAGATGAGGGAAATTGAAAGAATTTGTTCAAATTTGTATCCAAATTCTGCAAATAAACTATAAAAAAAATAAAGCATGGTGTGCAACCACTGTAGAAGGCAGTATGGTGCTTTCTCAAAAATTTGGAAATAGAAATACCATTTGACCCAGAAATTCCACTACTGGGAATATACCCTAAAGAAACCAAAACTGCCACCCAAGTAGATATAAGCACAGCCATGTTTATTTTTCGCAATTACAAAGGGTTGGAAACAACCCATGTGCCCATCAACAAATGAATGGATAGAGAAGCTGTGCTTCATTGTTCACACAATGGAATACTATGCAGCACCAAAACACAGGGAATCCATGACATATTATACAAAATGAGTGGCCCTGGAAGACATTATGCTGAGTGAAATATCCCAGTCACAAAAGGACAAATACCACATAACGCAACTCTTATAAAACAGGACTGAAATGGGGATTGAGAGGAAACTAAGAAGAAAGGAGATAAATAATGTACATTTCATTGAAACAGATGAGGGTGAGAACTGCTTAAAAGGAATATATGGTTAGGTACTATTTGCATGACAACAGTCCAGAGTAAGATCTGCATACTAAAGTTGACTGAGGTGGGGGTGGGGAGTTGTACAATAACAAAAGAATTTTTTTTCAAAGAGAAAGCTAATGGGGCAGAGAGGGGGTGGTGGGCAGGGAGGAAAATGTACAACAATGAAAATCTAAGTGCCCTATAAACTTTCATTAAAATCTCAATTTAAAAAAAATGAGCAAGAAAAGATCAAAGTGGATGTCAGAAGAGACTGGAAAAAAATGGATGTCAGAAGAGAATGGAGATTGCACTAGAGCGATAAAAAGCGAAAAATGAAAGAAATGCCTAAGTCAAAGAGATAAAGAGAAGACTTCAAAGAAAAACTTAAGAAGAAAAATTAAATTATTATACGGAATGTGTAAGAAGCTGTAGTTGGAAAATAAAAAGAGAAGAATTAGCCTTCATAAAATTGAAAGAACTTAAAATCATTTTCAAGTCACATGTTACTATGGGTAAAATTTTTAATGATCCATTCAACATTAAAAGAGGGAAGAAAGGAATATACAGAGTCACAGTACCAAAAAAAAACCCCAAAACAAAGAAAAACCCCCAAAATACCAAACAACAACACCCAAAAAACAAAAGAAATCAAAACCTCACCAAACTAGATTGTATGAACAAGAGCCCATGGTAATGAAGGGAAGAAGTTAAAGCTTCACTGACGACATTGGCAAAAATATAAAGTCCCAGGATGCAATGGAGTGCCAATTGAAACGCTTCAGCAAATAGATGTAACTTGGGGTGTTCATAAGTCTATGCCAGGAAATTTTGGAAGACAACTACTTGGCCAACTGACTGGAAAAGATCCATATTTGTTCTCATTCCCAAGAAAAGGTTATCTAACAGAATGTGAATATTATTGAGCAATATCATATACAAGCAAATATTGCTGAAGATCATCCAAAAACAGGAAGAAGAGTACCTCAAGAGATAACTGTCATATGCTCAAGTTAGGTTAGATGAGGTCAGAAGCACCAGGGGTATCATTCCTGATGTCAGATGCATCCTTCCTGAGACCAGAGAATACTAGAAGAATATCTATTTGTGTTCAACCAACAAAGACGTTTTACTATGGATCATAATAAACTACGGTAACTTTGAGACTAACAGGAATTCCAGAACACTTAATTATGCTCATATGAAACCTATATCTAGATCAAGAAACTATTATCCGAACAGAACAAGGGAACAAGAAATGGTTTAAAATCAGAAATGTTGCTTCCTTTATATTCAGAAAGGTCATATCCTTAATCCACACCTATTCAATTTGTACATTGAATAAATCATTCAAGAAGCTGAACACTATGATGAGAAATATGGCATCAGGATCAGAGGAAGACTCATCGATAATCTGAGTTATGCGTAAGACACAACTTTACTTGTTGAAAGTGAGAAGGATTTTAAAATCTTTCCGCAGAAGATTACGTACTACAGTTGTTGAGACTAGTTGCATCTCAACATCAAGACAACAAACCACTTAACCTTTGGATTGATGATATTATTGTTTCTTTATGCTGTCAAGTCACCTATGACTCATAATGACTGTTAGGTCTGGACAGAAGGGCCAACAGGGAGAATGAAGAACTCAAAGGATACACAGGTCCACAGTTGGCCAAACTAATGGATGAACCATAAATCAAAATGGAATGTTCCTTCCTAAAAACTGTTATAAAAACTTTCCCCAATAAATTCATGGTGTGACTTCCCCATTCTGCATATTCAAAATGAGTAACTTCACCTGGGAGCTCCCCCCCCACCAGCCCCTTTAATAAAGCTGCATTAAGCTTTCTCTCATTCTCTCTGATTTCTTCCTTAGGTCCCCTAACTTAACAGTGACCCTATTAGCAAAGGCTCTGAATCTTTTCATAACCTCGATACTTCTAAACACTTGAGCTCATTGCCACAGTCACTGTGTCAATCTATTTCATACAGGGTCTTCCTTTCTTGTATCCTCCACCCTTCTAAGCATGATATCCCTCTCCAAGGATAGAATATAACAAAGTCCTGCCCAAAGTTTATGTGAGAGAGGTTAAAAATCCTTACTTCCAAGGAGCACATTGTTTTCACCCTCTCCAGAATAGACTTGTTCTCTTGGAAATTTATAACATAGTTAGTACTCCTCTCCAGCATTACAACGCAAGGCTTCAATTCTTCTATCATCCTTAGTCATTGTCCAGCTCTCAGATGCATAGCAAGCAATTGTAAAGAACATGGCCTAAATCTGAGGCACTTTAGTTCCTAGATTGACATTTTGGTCTTTAGCACTCTGTAGAGGCCCTTGACAGCAGATTTTCCCAATACAACTTGTCAGAATGGAAGAGATCCACACTTATTCTCATTTACCACCAAAAGTGAAAGATTGTGGAAATTATCAAACAATATCACATGCATGGAAAAGTTTGCTAAAGATTACAAAAAATTACTAAAACATTAAATTGACAGAGAACAGAAATACAAACTGGATTTAGAAGTGGCCATGGCACTGGAGATTTCACTGCTAATGTCAGATGCAGCTCGACTGAAAGCATTAAGTACCAGAAGGATGTCAAGTTGTGGTTTTGGGTCAGGTTTTTTTTTTCTTTTTTTATATTTTTTAGTAATTAATTTTAATAAAAGTTTACAGAGACTTTGGATTTCCATTGCACTTTTCTCCCTGCCATCCCTTCCCCCTAATTCACTCTTCTCTCTGGAAAGTAAAAGAAAAATTCTTTCATTGTTATACAATCTCTCCAACCAAGTCCACTCCACTATGATGCCTTCATGCTGGTCTCTTGTCATGATAATAATACTTAATCATATATCCCTTTTAAACGGTTTTCTCTCTCATTTGTTTTAATTCAATATACATTATGTATCCTATCCTTCTCAGTCTACCCCAACCCCTCTCTTTTATAACAGTGACATTATCCAGTATTTATAAAATACTCACGCACCACAAAATAAAGGTAAACAACCCAAATGAAAAATGGGCACAAGATATGAACAGACACTTCACCAAAGAAGACATTCAGATGGCAAATAAAAACATGAAGAAATGTTCACAATCCCTAGCTCTAAGAGGGATGCAGATCGAAAGAACTATGAGGTATCATCTCACCCCAGTAAGAATAGCAAAATTTAACAGAACAGCAAACAATAAATATCTATTTGTGTTTCATCAACTATGGAAAATTATTTGAGTGTGCAGAGCACAACAAATTGTGGCTAATATTGATAAGAATGGGAATCCAGAATACTTAGAGTTCGTGCAAAACCTGTACTTGGATCAAGGAGCTGTTGTTCAAGCAGAAAATGGAAAACTGTCCTCTATGGGGCAGTTCAATGCTGTACATGTGGAGTTATGGACTAGAACCAACTCTATGGCAATTAACAACAGTACTTGGAGCAATATTTGGACCTAAAATGTTAGTCTATATATCTAAGACAATTTACCATATATTTTTCTTTCATTCACACATGATGATAATAAGTTTTATGGTTTTTATTGTTGAGGATAAAAAGAAACGTTTCAAATATTCAAATATTGAGTTTTTAATATTTTAATGTGGTAATCATCACGTTAAATTAGTATCACATTAAAATATTCAAAATTTTGCAAATTCAAAACAACAGAATGCCGAGGGATATCACAGAACTGCATATCTGTTTATCTCTTAAAATGATGATAATATTAAAAACAAAGTTTTCTGGGATTAGAAAACAGTTACTTGCTGTTGTTGTTTACCATCAAGGTGGGACTGACTCATAGCTGGCGCTCCATTGACAGTAAGTCACACGGGAGGAGACTGCTCATATGTCTCCTGTGGACCGGCTGGTGAATGCAAACCACGTGCCTCCGGGTTGGCAGGGCAGCTCCTTACCACTAGTCCCCCAGAGTTCTTTTATAAAATACAAAATAATGGAAGCCAGAAATGGAAGGCTTATTTTTTACAGGTAATGAATATTTTAGGTTTTTTGGACCGTTGGTCACAATTGTTTTGTCTGCTGATGCAGACATGGTATTACTAATATATAAATGAATATATACGTATGACTAGGTTCCAGTAAGCGTATTTATTGTTGTTGTTGAGTCGACACTGTCCCCATAGCTGACCTTCCAGTGGATTTTCAGAGGTAGTAAATCACATGGGAGGAGATTGTCCATCTTTGTTAGGGACATTAAAAGCTGATTTAATTTAATTTTTATATGTTATAAAATATCATTTTCTTTAATTAAGCATTTATTAAAATGAGAATTGGTCTTAGTGAGTAAAACCTACTGTCATTAAGTCGTAACTGACTCATAGCTGACCCTCCAGTGGATTTTTCAAGATGATAAGTATCATGGCAGGAGGAGATTGTTCATCTTTCTTCCAACGAGAGGCTTGTTGATTTGAACCACGGGAGAAGTGCCACTTTTGGATTAGCAGTCCAGCTCCCTTTAGAGTACACAGAATGAACATCTTAGCGAATAAACCATCCAAAAGGATATATATGTCAGGTTATGTTTGACCTATAGGGTATATCTTGATTTTTGATGATACTGTTACATGTTATCAAGGATTTTGTGTACAACGTAACAAAACTTCGCCCAGTCCTGGGCCACCCTCACAATCTTTGCTTTATTTAAGCTGTTTCTTACAGCTATTGTACATTTAATTGAGCATCTTCCTCTTATTTGCTGACCTTTTATTTTATCAAGCACACTTTCCTTCTCCAGCAGTTGACCCTGCCATATAATTTTCTAGGACGATTTTGGCTGTACTTCTTCAAAGATAGATTTGATCCTTTTTTGCAATTCATAGTACATTTTACTTTTCCATCAACACCATTAATCAAAGGTGCCAATTTTCCTTTGTCCTTTAGTCATTACCCAGATTTCATATATTTATGAAGTAAAAAAAATAAATACTATGGCTTAAATCTAGTGCAACTAAGTCCTCAAAGTTAGATCTCTGCTTTTAAAAACTTTATTAAAGCAGCATTTCACAGCAGACTTGTCAAACGCAACCTGGCATTTTATTTCTTGACTGTTCCTTCCACAGACATTGATTATGGGCTAAAATAAACAGTAAACCATGACAACTTCAATACTTACTCCACTTATCAGGAGTTGTTAACTGGTTGTGGGTCACTGAGTCAGAACTGACTCACAGCTATCCCTCCGGTGGGTTTTTCAAGAAGCAGTAAACTGCACGAGAGTAGTTGCCCATCCTTCTCAGTGGAGCAGCTGGTGGATTCAAGCTACATGCCTTTAGGATTGCAGCACAATTTCTTACCACTTGGCCACATGGGTGAACCTTCTGATATTTGAAATACTGGTATTATAACTTCCAGGATCAAAGTAATGTACAGTTACCACAGTATGACAAATTAACGGACTAGTAGAGGTGGATATAGATAACATGTTTTTCTTCTTGCATTACATTCTTGCATGAGAGTGAATATTATAGGAGGAAAAAAACTCGTAAAATGTAACAAGAAGCATTTTTTCTCAAAAAAAAGATCCAATGTATATGAAATGTGTTCAGACAATAAGATATTTTAGGTTATATCAGCTACTTATTGGCATACTTTTATATTTATACACAAAAGTTCACCTTGCTTGATTCATATTGCCCCTCTATGCTTAGTGCTTTTTTTCTTCTCAATATGGACTGTGGAAATTTTGCTGATACTTCAATTCTTTCTAATATGCCACATTTAATAAGAGATAAAAATATTACAGAGCTCATGTCACTTTTTTACTGCTGTTATGTGCTGAGAGTCAACTACGGATCGTAGAAATCCTGTGAATAACCCTGAGTTCTACACTATCCTGAGCCAATAGAACCATCTCTGACACACCTGCCTCCGTTGCCACAGTCATATACCTTTCCTGTATCTACTCTCTTCTAAGTATATTGTCCTAATCCAAAGACTGGTCCTTCCTGGCAAAATCACTCAAAGTGTATGAGATGGAGCTTCAAAATCCTTGCCTCAAGAAACAACCTGGTTTTACCCTCTCTGGGACAGACTTGTTCTCTAGGCAGTCCATGGTTTGTTTAATACTCTTTTTTTCATTACCACAGTGGAAAAGCATCAATTCTTTTTTTTCTTTTTCTTCCATATAAAGATATATTGAATTGATGTAGTATTCTTTTTTAATTTAAATTTTTTTACTATCATTATTAATTTTAATGAAAATTTACACAGACTTTGGATTCCCATCCATTCATTGTTGCACTTTTCTCCCTGCCCACCTCTCCCCCTCCCAGTTCACTCTTCTCTTTAGAAAGTAAAAGAAAAATTATTTCACTGTTATACGATCATTCCCCCCCCACCCCCGCCCAGGTCCATTCCATTATACAGCCTTCATTCTGGACTCCAGTCATGACAATAAAAATTAATCACATATCCCTTTTAAACAGTTCTCTCCCTCATCTGTTTCAGTGCAGTATACATTACTCATCCCATCTTTCTCAGTCTACCCCCAACCCCAATGTCAGTCATGTTTTACAACAGTGGCACCATGCAGTATTTGTCCTTTTGTGACTGAGATATTCTCTCAGCATAACTCCTCTAGGGTCACCCATTTTGAATAATATTTCATTAATTCCTTATTTTTCAATGCAGCATATTATGGATATTATCTTACCACTCACAACATTGTACTTCAGGATGGATCTAGAAATGGTCTTTTTGACTATGAGTGTGATTCCATTTTCCCTCACTTTTTAATTTCCAGTGGAATCGATTATGTGATTGTCTTATTTAAAATGGCTCATGCCAATCCATCTCAGCTTGCCAATGCCTAGTATGTCAATATATATGTGCTCCTAATGTGTCTTATTTTTCCAAATGAAAAAGAAAGAAAAAAACCCCTCCATCTCTTCCTATGGTGAGTTGAGTAAAACTTATTGATAAAATTTGTTTTCCATTAAACAGTCCATAAACATTTAATTTCATAGTATTTTGATTGTAAGCCTCACAGTCTAACATCACTCCCTTTGTTTACTTGTTTGTTTGTTTTCTTAGTTTATCGTATAAAATCCTATTGAGATTGATATCACTATACTGCATTTACAGACAGCATTAAAAAAATGAACACTGAGAGTTCAGAACCTTTAATAAATTTATTGTCATGTAGGATAAGAAAACTCCAGATGAAAAAGATTAATACAGTTGCTTGGGCAATGGGGATAGATGTGTCAGAATCAGTGACACTGGCTTGGGACAGGACAGGCTTCTGTACATAATATGGGTCACAGGTGACTCAATGGTACATAACAAGAAGAACAAGTTTAAATTACTCTGATGCCAAAGTTCACTTTCTTCATAATAGGCAAGCTCAACAACTCAACCCAATGTATTGTTGTTGAGTCAATTCTGACTTATAGTTGATTTTCCCTTGTGTTTCCAAAGCTATAAATCACACAGGAGAAGACTTCTCACCTTTTTGCCTTGGAGGTGCTGGTAAATATGAACTGCCAGAGAAAGGCACCTTTGAGTCAGCAGCTAATAGCTCCATGGACTCAAGCTGCCACAAAAGGAAATCCTGTATTAGGCATTATCACAGAAGCATGTATAAATCAATTAAGTTTGTTTGTTTTGACTTGGTGGATTTTGTGTGTGTGTGTGTGTGTGTGTGTGTGTGTGTGTGTGTGTGAGAGAGAGAGAGAGAGAGAGAGAGACTGTTTTGTTTTGTAATAGGGGTGAGAAAAATACAGTAGTGATAAACACAAAGATTATGTAAATTGTCCATTGTTCTTTCCCAGAAGTTCTCCGTACACTATGTCTCTGATGCATTTTTGCCTTTTGTCCTGTACTTTCTTAGGATGGGCACTATAGAGGCACTGTGGAGTTTAGAAACTTTTGAATATTCACAGAGTGTAGAAAATATGTTTGTGGATCTGTATAGCTTCCAAATTTTCTTTCATTTCTAAAGTTCACCACTGTGGTCTGAGATATAAGTTAATTAAAGTCTGGGGACTCTGTTCCCTTAGGCCATCCACCTGAAAAGTCTCCAGGTCCTGATGAGAAATTACTAAACAGCTTCCAAGTTAGGACTTAGCCAATATTTAAGTTCCATGCTACGATGGAATAAAAATCTCTTGCATTATTCCTGAAATATATAATTTTCTGCCAGTCTCAAGCCAACAGCATACTTTTTGATGGAAAAATGGCATAATACTGCAATATGAAAAGCTATATCTGCAATGGAAAATCTGGAAGATGCCAGAACTTTCAGGAGAGAGAGGTGTGGAGATAAATAGAATTTAAAAGAGATACCAAAATAGAGAAAAACACATTCTAAATATGTATTATAATACATTTTTAAGAGAATGTGTGTTTAATGCTAAGGTTTTGATGACTGCGCCTGCTACCAGAAATAATAATGCACTAAGAAGAGTATTTGATAGCCTGTCTAGAATTAGGTCCAGTAGAAAACTGGATTTGTAATATTTCTGTTTGACTATTTGAAAGCATCATATAATGTGAACAACAACATCAACAGTGTTATTGTCAGATCAAAACCAGCACTATATGGGGCAGATACCAATTCATGAATTAAGTGAGTGTCACAGAAAGAGAATAATTATATTTTGTGAGTAAATGTGAAACAATCAAGTGTACAGCTAATTCAGTTATCAGGTAGAATAATTCCTTGAACTCACCTGCATTTAGAAAATCTGGTGATTGAATTATGATTTTATTTCAACACTGCCTTGCATGTGTCCACATTGTAACAAGGTCAGATTAAGATAATATTAATGATACATATGTTTCTAAAATTACTTAAATATCAAAATTGGGAAACTTCAAAAGGCAATAAAGTTCTCTAATTAATGGCTGGAATTTCTTCATACTAAAAAATACTTACAAACAGGTTAGAGTCGACTGAATAATTTTTTTTCCCATTTAGTTGAATTAAATACTAATATGTGTTTTATTGTTACAAGAACAATTTAATTAACAATGATTTAATTAATAATATACAATTCTGAAATATATGAAGTGTGGCAATTGAGTTTCAAATTCAAAGGATGTTTTCTTAGTCTGTTATAATTAATTGTTTATATTTCCTAAAATCATGACATATGGTTTGTTTTAGGAAAATGGTTATTACTTTTTAAAAAAAATCATTTTATATTAGTTTGCTTACAATGTTCATATACATTGTGTTTCATACTCTTCTTCATTGACATTGCATTTCATACAGTCATTCCCATACCTCATGTTTTATAAAATTAATCACCATTGCACAATGCCCATCATTATCCTGTTGTTTTTTGTTTTGTTTTTTTCAGGTCCCTGCTGGATCTTTCCCATTTTCTTTACATCCTAAATCCCTCTACCAAATTGGGCAACCCTATGATTTTGCCCTGTTTATTACTTTTTGTTGCTATTGTTATATGCCATCACGTTGATTACAATTCATAGTAGCCCTATGAATAATAACTTTGAACCTTGCCCTATCCAGAGCTAACTTCACCTTTTTGACACACCTGAGTTCATTGCAGCAGTTACTGTGCCAATCCATCTGATTCTGGGTCTTTCCCTCCTTCACTGATCTACCTTTCTACTGTTCTTCTCCAAGGACTGGTTCTTCCTGGAAACATACTCAAAATATATGAGATGGAGTTTCACAATCCTTCCCTCCAAGGAGCAACTTGGTTTCATCTTTTCCAGGTAAGATCTGTTTGTTCTCTTAGCAGTCCATGGTATGACTATTTATAAAATATTCAGCAGATATCCCAGTAGTTATAAAATAATAATTACAAATGAAAATAACAAATGAAGCTCATTGATATGTTTGCTGTGTAATTTAATGTTTGCTTTCAGCATTATTAAAAGTTAACTCCTTTATTTGATATTTTGTGTTTCTATTTGACACTTGAAATCTGAAAGTGTAAACTCATTCCATTTCATTAACATAAATCAGTGGCTTTTACAATATAAAACTGGAGAGCACATCTAGTGATTGTAGAGCAAGGCAGTTGTAATAATATTCATGCTCATTACTAGAGCAGGAAATGTGTCATGCTTCATTGTTCAATTTGATGAAGGGTGAAAGTCTCTGATTATCCTATTTCTAGAAGTATACCTTTTTAGGATACAGGTTAATTCAACATGAAAAATGAAATGTAAATATTACAGCAGATATACACATGCTCTTCCACTTAGAGAACAAAATGGAAGGCTAAGGAAAATTTGTTGTTGTTGTTATGTGCCGTCGAGTCGTTTCCGACTCATAGCGACCCTATGCACAACAGCCCTAAACCCTGCTCTATCCTGCGCCAACCGCACCACCTCTGACAAACCCATCCCGATTACCCCAGTCACCGAATCAATCCATCTCATAGAGGGTCTTCCCCTCCTGCGCTGTCCCTCAACCCTCCCAAGCATGATGTCCCTCTCCAAGGACCCGTCCCTCCTGGTAAATATATAAAATTTGTATGAGGTTGTGCAGGCAAGAGAAGATTGCAAACTTTCAGTTATCTGGCTCAATGGGCTGAATAAAAATCTGAGTAAGAGTGCCAGTTTGTTTCTCTTACTTAACTGTGATTGTTACCACCTGCTGACCTCTGTTCTTTACCATGACAAACCCTCGTTGCTTCAATTCTTCACATGACCATTACTTGCTGTGCCATAAGTTAGATACAGCTCATGTGAAATCTTACCTACTTCTCCAGACACCTTTACAGAGACATTAGTTAACTCCTCTATGTTGTTGTTGACTGCCTTTGAGTCAAACATGACTCATAGAGACCCTATCAAAAAAAAAAAAGGCCTGAAGCCTTTCTATAACTATCGTTGTTTATCAAAGTTCACAGAGTTTTCAGAGGCATGTTGTTTAGGAAGTGGATGCCACTCCTGCTTCTAAAGCCTTCTAAATGAGCCTTCCCTTTGGTATTTCACTCCTAGGTAACATTCCAGACACAAATTCAGAGAGATCAGTAAGGATATATATCATGGCTAAATTCACTATTGCTCAACTTCAATATTTACTAATATATGTGTGAAATGTTGAAAGCATTCAGCAGATAAAGAATGAAAACTGAATAGATTGTGAATGTTTCCAAGAACTGCTTTAAATATCTCTTTTCTACAATAATGTGAGTGTAATTTTAAGGAGATTGGTATTTGATGCTCATGAATTACAGGATTAGCTTAATAATTAGCTTTGTACTATATATAATACCAGATTTATTATGTAAGCAATAGTTCTTTCCAATTTATTTTCCCCATAATTTGAAAACGCACTAATATAGAGAAAAAAATCACTTAAAAATAATGATACTGATTTACATTATTAAATTCTTTGCTTTTATATTAGAAATCATAATTTCCATGTGCTTTGTCATAATTGTTGCATCAATATAATTTTTCTAAGAATTCCTAGTACCTAAAGAAACTTCACATGTGTAGCAGTTGTTTTAATCAGATTAAACTGGGGACTTCATTTTTCAATACAATTTTTTTTGGAAAATGCTTTTACTCTTACCAGATTATTTATTTGTAGTAATTTTAGTTTTCATAACTACTGTATGGGAGGAGATTGCCCATCCTACTCCCACAGAGTTGATGCCTTCAAAATTGCAGAGCACCGTCTTACCACTAGGCCACCAGATACAGAAACATGAACTGTAGGTAGTAAGTAGTGTTGCAGGTCTTTGAATCCAGACACTCTAGTCCCAGGACATACTCCTATCCTCCAAGCTGCACTGTGTCTCGGCTATGTTGATAAATGATTGCAAATATGGTGAAGTTGAGGAGAAAGTACGTGATATTTACCTCTTTTAAATTTCAGGAAATCTTTTGGAGAAGTCATATTTGAATAATCCTTTAAGAGTGAATGCAATTCCAACAGTGGGATGAGAGGCATCATCTTGAAGAGAAACAAAGCACAACTGAAAGTGCAAGTTATGTGGGGAAACCACGAGGATATCCACTTGACTAAAGTTAGCACTATGAGTGTGAAAATAACAGAGCACAAATTTCATAAGGTAACTTAGATTCAACTCATGAATGATAAGAACTTTTGCCTAAGAAATATAAACTTCATTTGATGAGTAATAATAAATATTGATAGCTACTAAATAGGAAAATTATGAAAATTTTCTATTTTCTGTTATAATGTTTAAGATCTCACAACAAGTAGCCAAAAAGGGGAAAATAAACTAATAGTGTTCTGTTAATTTATTTACCATTTAAAAATTAAATATAGTAAATAAATTTGGGGGTTTTTATACGCTTTTAGCTGAAGCATACCAAGAGTTAATAGTCGGAATTGATGGCTATCATATATTTTAAGTGAATGTTACTGAACACTGAGAATACAGTTTTCAGAAGATTCTCCTATAATTACAAAGAGAAAGAATATGAAGGTAAACAAAGAAAGAAAGAAGAGGGAAACTTAGTATAAACTTAAGAAGCAATAATGTTTATCAAACTTTTTAATATTTTATAGCTTATAAACTTGTCAGTAACTTTCAACAGTGTATGATGAAATGACTGTGATAAAATGATAGTACTATTTGAGAGTTAAGAATTGAAGCAAATCTAGAATTCTTTTTATTCTCAGATTGAATTAAGAACTGTACTGCATATCAACTGTTGTAATCAAGTTGATTTGTTCCTCGACCTTAATATATTCCTTGTGTAGATATGGTGGGTGATAATAAATCCTCAATAACTGATTTCATTCTTATGGGACTCTTTCCTGAGTTTCAGCATGCCATTATTCTCAACTCCATAATCATCTTCATCTACATTCTTGCCTTCCTGGGGAACACACTTCTGATTGTCTTGATTTCAGGCGACTCCAGGCTACATACCCCCATGTACATTCTCCTCAGTCAGCTCTCCCTTATTGATTTGACATTGACTTCTACCATTGTCCCCAAAATGGCCTACAACTTTTTCATGGAGGAAAGGACCATATCATGGATTGGCTGTGGGACTCAAAGTTTCTTTTTTCTGATGTTAGGAATGTCAGAGTGCCTCATCTTGACCCTCATGGCTTATGATCGCTATGTAGCTGTCTGTTACCCACTGCGCTATCCCACCATCATGAGCCCCAGGTTCTGTCTGCACATGGTTGCTGCCTGCTGGATTGGAGGTTCCATAAGCTCATTTATACACACAGTGTACCCTATGCATTTCCCCATTTGTGGGTCAAGAGAGATCCACCACTTCTTCTGTGAGGTCCCAGTCCTCATTAAACTCTCCTGTGAAGACACTTCAGTGTATCAATTAGTGGTGGTTGTGACAAGCATTGTGCTGCTTGTTGTACCTTTCAGTCTCATCACAGCTTCCTACACTCTCATTTTCCTCACTGTCCTCCGTATGAACTCTGTCAAGGGCAGGAAAAAAGTCTTGGCCACATGTTCTTCCCACTTAACTGTGGTGAGTCTCTTCTTTGGTCCAAATATATTCATCTACATGTCTTTCACTTCAACTCATAGTGCAGAGCAGGACCAAGCTCTTTCTGTTTTCAGCAACATTCTCACCCCAATGTTGAATCCTCTCATCTACAGCCTGAGGAACAAGGAGGTGGTAGCAGCACTCAAGAAGCTGCTGTGGAGATGTATGGTCTTAGTCAGTGACTAAAATATCCTCACTAAGAAAATGAAATCTTTGGGACCTTAAACAAAACTATGGATCCAGAATTGAAGAACAGGCATGTATTACATGATTTCAGGAATCCAAGGTGACTAATAGTGTAAATTTAACTCTCATACGTAGTTTTTCAAGGCTGCAATGGAGGTTTTTTGTGGGTTTTCTTCTCTTGTCTTGCCTGAGGCATTATTACCTTAAGCAAAAATTTTATAAACTTATTTTGCATCATAAATTAAACTCACTCAAAAATTTTATCCACACTTACTAGAAATTTCATGCAAATAAAATATGAAACTGCATTTGGACCTCAAAACAAAGTCTGATTTCTTGAGTTGGCTTGAGTAACAAGTTTAGAAACACAAAGTCAAGTATTGAAATAAACTAGAGTTATGAGAATACTAAACTTAAATATTAAGAAGAACTGGTATCTTTTCAAATGTTAATATGAAAAGGAATGAGGCAACTTTATCTTGCAATTACAGTGATACATAAGTTAAATGTGTATTATTATTGTTACATGTTACAAGCTTGAAACAGTTCATAACTGATTTTGGAACAGATGTTTAGAGGCAGTATGTTGCAAGAGAATATTAGATGTTATGCTTGGGAGGGTAGAGGGACAGCACAGGAGGGGAAGATTCTGGAGGAGATGAATTGACTCAGTGACTGGAGTAATGGGGTTAGGTGTGTCAGAGATAAGGTTGGCTCAGGATAGAGCAGGGTTTAGAACTGTTGTACATAGGATTGATGGCAAATAAAAACAACAACAAAGGAACTCACACACATATATCAGAAAGACCTATTAATTACAACAACTATTCAAATATACAGATTAAACATTAAAGCCCAAAATGACAAAATTGAGGACTTCTACTAACTCATCAGGATGGATGGTGAAGAGATTGAGATTGTACACAGCTTTAGTTTGCTTGGCTCCATAGTCAACAGTCTTGGCACCAGCAGCCAGGAAATTAAAAGGCTCATTGCCATGGGAAAGTCTGCTGTTAGGGACCTCTCCAAAGTGCCGAAGAGCAGTGGTGTCTCTCTGGAGACTAAGGTTCGTCTGATACAGGCCATAGTCTTCGCAATCACCTGTTATGCATCAGAGAGTTGGACAATGACCAAGGAGGATAGAAGGAGAACTGATGCCTTTGAGCTGTGGTGCTGGAGAAGAGTACTGAGAATATACCATGGACTGCTAGGAAAACAAATAGATTTTTCCTGGAGAGGGTTAAACCAGGTGGCTCCTTGGAGGCAAGGATTCTGAGGCTCCGTCTAACTTACTTCGGACATGTAGTGAGGAGAGACCAGTCCTTGGAGAGGGACATCATGCTTGGGAGGGTGGAGGGACGGAGCAGGAGAGGAAGGCCTCTATGAGGTGGATTGATTCAGTGACTGGGATAATTGGGATGGGAGTGTCAGAGACAGTGCGATTTGCACAGGACAGAGCAGAGTTTAGGGCTGTTGTACATAGGGTCGCTATGAGTCGCAGGCGACTCGACGGCGCATAACAACAACAACAACAACACTAACTCTTACAGTGTTAAGTAGTTTGAATATGCAATCAAGATTCATAACTGATATGTGAGTGTAATGGAAAAGTTGGGAACAGGGAGGAAATTGTACAATAATGAATGAATATTTAAAGACTAGAAGAAATTCAAGTGGAGGGGAAGGAAAAAATGTGAAATAATGAATGAATGAAAAATCCAACTTTTCTGTAATTTTCATTAAAATTGCAATTAAAAGCAACAAGAACAAAAAGTTGAAAATGAAGAACTAGTATTTGGAAAGTTGAAACATGATGACAGAAATAAAGTTGGAGATTGATAGAATTTTGTACAATCAATTATTTATTCACTGTGAATGTCTTTGTCAAAAAAATACAAAATATAGCTATGCACAAAGAGTTTGCCTGACGAACTACACCAGAATCAGATTGCTTACATAGTGGAAAAAGCCCATAAAGAAGCTCAAGAGCAGCAGACAAACCAAAGGTAAGTTCAAATTGAAGTTGAAGAACAATAAAACAAGTCTGAAAAGTTAAATATGACCTTGAGTCTATCCCTTCTGAGTTTAGAAACCATCTCAAGAACAGATTTGATGCATTTAATACTAATGATTAAAGACCAGAGGAGTTGCGGAACTACATTGTGAATAACATCCACGAAGAAAGTAAAAGGTCATTAAAAAGATAGAAGAAAACACTAAAATGTATGTCAAAGAGAAACTGAAAATTACACTAGAACACAAGGAGTTATTGTTGTTAAATGCCGTGGAGTTGAGCATGACTAATAGTGACCCTATGAATAAAAGACCTGAAATCTTTCCTTTAACTTTTGTCATTTCTCCCTGTTCATAGGGTTTCCAGAATCATGTTGTTTAGGAAGTGGATGTCACTCCTGTTTCCAAGCCTCTCAGTCTGGGAGCTCCACCAAAAACTGTCTACAATGTGTAACTATTATAGCATTTGACACATCATTGGCACAGTATTCAGCATTACAGCAACTCCAAGTTGCTTTAGTAAAGAAAATTGACAGACCAGTGTTGTACCACTTAGAAGAATGCACTTTCCCCAAGACATAGCTATTTGTTGTTTTAGCAGTGCAGGGGGTATGTAGTACTCTTCTCCAATACCACAACTCAAGGGCATCAATTCTTCTTCTACCATTCTTATTCATTGTCCAGCCCACAGATGCATAGCAAGTAGTTGAAAATACCATGACCTGATCAGGCCACTTTATTTTTCAGAGTGACATAAATGCTCTTCAGAATTCTGAATCGATCCCTGATAGCAGACTTTCCCAGAGAAATATGTTTCCTTATTTCCTGACTGGTAGTATCAAGGATGTTAACTGTTGATCTATATGAGATGAAATCATTACCAATTTCAATCGTTTCTCCATCTATTCTAATGTTGGCTATTGGCCCAGTGGTAGGAAGCTCATTTTATTGATGTTGAGATGTAATCCATATTGAGTTTATAATTCTTGATCTTCTGCAGCATATTAAAATCTTCTTTCCTTACTTCCAGCAAGCAGGGTTAGTCCTCTAAATAATGCAAATTGTTGATGAGTATTTCTGTGATCCTGATGTCACATTTCTCTTCATAGAGTCAAGCTTCATAAATTATTTGATCAGCACACACATTGAATAGGTATAGAGAAAGGATACATCCCTGGAGTACACCTTTCTGATTGCAACCCTTAAAGTTTTCCACTTATAAAGACCAGCTTCCCAAATCATCTGTTCTGCATATCTATTGAAAAGATACAGAGACAAGATGCATCCCTTATACACTCCTTTCTTGATTTGGAACTATGAAGCGTTTCCTTTTCCTGTTCTAAGGACTGCATCCTGGTCTGGTTCTGTGCCCTTGAGTTGCTTGCAGCTCATAGCCACCCTATATACAACAGCTCTGAATCATGCTCTATCCAGATCCAACATCAACTTCTCTGACACGCCTACCCCCTTTACCAAGTCACTGAGTCAAAGTATTTCATTAATGATCTTCCTCTCTTGCACTATCCCTCCACCCTCCCAACATGATGTGTCTCTCCAAGGACTGGTCATTCCTTGCAACATGTACAAAGTATGTCAGTCAAAGCTACAGAATCCTTGCCTCCAAGGAAGAGCCTGGTTTCACCCTCTCTTGAATGAACCTGTTTGTTCTCTTAGCATCTATGGTGTGTTCAATACTCCTCTGCAGCACCATAGCTCAAAGGCATCAATTTTCCTATCATCCCTAGTTATTTTGTAGCTTTCTAATGCATAGAAAGTAATTGTGAAGTCTATGGCCTGGATCAGGCACATATTAGTCTCCAGACTGACATCGTGGCTCTGCAGTACTCTGGAGAAGTCCCTGACAGCAAACTTTTCCAGTGGAATTTGTCTTTTGATTTCCTGGCTGCTGGAACCAAGAGTGTTGATTGTGGATCCAAGCAAATTGAAGCTGTCAACAATCTTAGTCTCTTCACAGTCCATAATTATGCTGCCAATTGACCCAGTAATGAGAATCTTTGTTTGATTGATGTTGAGCTTCAATCCATGTTGTAGGCTGCAATCCTTGACCTTCTGCAGCAGTACTTCAGGTGCTCCTCAGTTTCCACAAGCAGAGTTGTGTCATCTGCTTAATTCTGGTTGTTAATATGTCTTCCTCCAATCCTTATGCCACATTTCTCCTCATAGAGCCCAGTCTCCCAGATGTTCTGTTCCGCATAAAGATTGAAAATGTAAGGAGATAGGACACATCCCTGGTATATACCATTCCTGATTTTGAACCATGCAGTGTTTTCTTGCTCTGTTCTGATGACTGCCTCCTCATCCAAGTATAGGTTTGTGTTCTGGGATTCCCATTTTTCTCAGTGTTAGCCACAATTTATTATTACCCACACAGTCAAACGCCTTTGCATAGTTAATGAAACACAGATACACATTCTTCTAGTACTCTCTGCTTTCTGTCTAGATCCATCTAACATTAGCAATAATATCCCTAGTATCATGGCTTCTTCTAAACTTAGCTTTCACATGTGGTAGTTCTCTGTTGATGTGACTAGCAAATATGGCCACTGAGGCTGAGATCTCAAATATGGAAACACAAAGGAGGAGGAACAGTTGGAAGCAGACACTCATGACTGGAACATGGAATGTGAGAAGCATGAATGTAGGGAACTTGGACATTGTTAAGAAATGGAAAGTATAAATATTGACATATGAGGTATTGTCTAAATGAGATGGATTGGCATGGGATATTTTTAATCAGATGATCATATGATCTACTATGCTAGAGATAAAAAGGTAAGGGAAAATGGGTTTACTTTCATAGTTAAAGGCATTTCTAGATCCATCTTGAAATACAATGTGTAATATCCCTACACATACAAGGAAGTCTATTAAATACCACAATCATTTAAATTTGTGCACCGAAAGTTAGAACCAGAAAAGAAGGAAATAGAAGATTTCTACCAACTTTTGCAGTCATATATTGATTGAACATACAATCAAGATGCATTAATAATAATGGGTGACTGGAACGCAAAAGTTGGGAACCAGCAAGAAGGATTAGTTGGAAAACATGGACTTAGTGACAAAAGTGAAGCTGGAGATAGAATGATAAAATTCTGTACAGTCAATGACTTACTCATTGCAAATACCTTTTATAAGAAACATAAACACAGACTATACACATGAATTCCACCTGATGGTTACATAGGAACCAGATTGATTCTATCTGTGGAAAGAATCACTGGAGAAGCTCAATTATGAGCTGTGAAAATTAGGCCAGGTGCTGATTGTGGAAGAGACCACCAATCACTCACATGCAAGTTCAAGCTAAAGCTAAAGAAAATCAAACACGAGAACCAAAATTTGACCTGCAGTCTATCTCATTTGCATTTCCAATCCATCTCAGGAACAAGTTTGAAGCCTTGAACACTAATGAGCGAAGACCAGATGAGCTGGAGAGGATATGCAAATGGTTATTACAATAACAGAGAAGGAAGAAAAGACCAGGAGGGATTTTAGAGGAGACTCTGAATATTGCAGTAGAGCACCAAGAAGCCAAAGCATAGGGAAGAAATTAGGGAGCTGAACAGAGCATTTCAAAGGGCAACACGGGAAAATAAAGCAAAGTATTATAATTAAATGTGCCAAGAGCTGGTGTCAGAAAATCAAAAAGGCCAAACTCGCTCAGCATTTCTTAAGCTGAAGGAACTGAAGAACAAATTCAGGCCTTGAGTTGAAATACTTAACGATGCTATGGGCAGAATATTGAATGAATCAGAAAGCATTAAACAAAGATGGAAAGAGCATAGAGACACTGTACCAAAAGGAATTGGCTGACACAGAAGACTTTCATGAAACAAATGAAAAAAATTTCAGAGTGGGTTGGCCAAGGAGAAGAAGAATCTTGACCAGGTGGATTGAACGGGTGACTACCACGATGGGCTCTCTGTCAGGAAATGTGAGGATGGCATAGGATAGGACAGGATTCATATCTGTTGTTCCAGGGGTTGCTAGGGGTAGTATTTGACTTGATGGCACTTAACTACAGCAATTTGAAACCCAATTGAATAGACATCCATTTAGGACACACATTGTTTTTTAAGTCCCAAAGAGTTATAGATAACACATAGCAACCCTATGAATGAAAGTCTTGAACACAAAACTTACCTCTTCAAGTTCATAGAGTTTCCAGAGGCAAGCTAGTTTGGAAGTGGGTGTCACTCCTGCTTCCAAGCCAGTTTCATTTGGGAGATCCAAAAAAACCAGGCCTGAAGGCCATAGGTCTGAGGGCCCAAAAGACTTTTTAAAAGCAAGGCCAAATCTGATCATCTCACACATTGTAACTCAAAATTCTAAAACCTATATAGATGTAGTCACTTCATAATTCTGGCATTTATTTGTGTTGTGGCATGAGATCTAGATAAGTCTGAATTACAGAGATTCTATAGCACAGAATAGAAGTACCTGATGTGGATCCCTGATCTGTAAACTTTATGAAAGCATATGGTGGAGTTTTTCTCTGGCTGTATTTTCTCCAATATGTACCTCTTTGCTTATTCTTCTTCAACACCACAACTCAAAGACATTCATTTTTCATCTATCATCCTTATTCAGATGCATATCAAGTGATTGAAAAGACCATGACCTGAATCAGACACATTTTAGTCTTTAATTTGGTATCAATGCTCCTTAGTACTTTGAAGAGCTCCTTAACACCAACTTTTCTGCATGTAATATACCTTTTGATTTCTTGACTGCCAAGACACAGGCAAATTTCATCTGACTTGTAGATCCAAGTAACGTGAAATCATCGACAATTTCAGGGTTTTTTTTCTCCATCTATCGTGATATTGCTTCTGATTCAATGTCTGAGAAGCTAATAAAAAGAAAGAAATCACGATATTAAGGAGCTGAACAGATTTCAAAGGGCATTGCTAGAAGACAAAATAAAGTATTATAATGAGATGTGCAAAAAGCTAGCATCTGAAAATCAAAGGGGCCAAACTCGCTTAGCATTTCTTATGCTGAAAGAACCTAAGAACAAATTCAAGCCTCAAGTTTTAATACATAAGGATGCTTTGGGAAGAATATTAAATTATCCAGGAAGCATTAAAAGAAGATGGAAAGAGTATACAGAGTTATTCTACAAAAAGGAATTTGTGGAACCAGAAGAATTTAACGAAACAATGTATGAGCAAGATGAAGGAAGAAGTTCAGGCTACTCTGAAAGAACTGGCAAACAACAAGGCTCCAGGAATTGATGAAATACCAATTGACATATTTTACAAACAGACGCTTCCCTGGATGTGCTCACCAAGTTGTGCCAAGAAGTCTGTAGGACAATCACCTGGACAATTGACTGGAAGAGACCCATTTTGTTCCCATTCCAAAGAAAAGTGATCCGAAAGAGTGTGGGAATTATCAGACATTATAATTAATATCACATGCAAGCAAGATTTTGCTGAAAATTATATATATAAAAAAGACTGGTCACCCATCAACAAACGAATGGATAGAGAAACTGTAGTTTATTCACACAATAGAGTACTATGCTGCATTGAAAAACAAGGAACTCACGCAATATTATTCACAATGGGTGAACCTGGAGGACATTATGCTGAATGAAATATCTCAGTCACAAAAGGACAAATACTGCATGATGCCATTGTTGTAAAAGAGGACTGACCTCAGGGTTGGGGGGAGACTGAGAAAGACGGGATAAATAATGTATATTGCATTGAAACAGATGAGAGAGTATTATTGTCATGACAGGGGTCCATAAGGAAGGCTGCATAATAGAGTGGACTTGGGGGGAGGGATTGTATAACAATGAAAGAATTTTCCTTTTACTTTTCAAAGAGAAGAATGAATTGGGGGGAGGGCAAGGGTGGGCAGGGAGAAAAGTGCAACAATGAATGAATGGAAATCCTTAGTCTCTGTAAACTTTCATTGAAATTAATAATAATATAAAATATTTTAAAAAAAGAACAAATGTATAGAGAACAAAATTTAATAGTGCTTACCAGGAACAAAATGGAAGAAGGAACTGTCAAGGAAAAATCACACTGAATAAAGGTAGGAGTTGCACAGCAGATTGTTTAAATTGCTGTCAGTAAGTTGTATACTTGTAAACATTGAATTGGCAAAAATGGTGTAATAAATATACTTAAAATTTTTTAAAATAACTAGTCCAAGTATAGGTTTTACTTAAGCACAATCAAGTGTTCTGTGATTCCCATTTTCCTCAATGTTAGCCTCAATTTGTTGCAATCCATACAGTCAAATGTCTTTGCATAATAAAAGAAACACAGAGATTCTTCTGGTACTCTTTGCTTTCTGCCAAGATCCATCTGATATGACCCATAATGTCTCTAGTGCCACAACCTCTTCTTAACCCAGCTTGTATTTCTGGTAGTGCCCTGTCAAATTACAGTTCCAGTTGTTTCTGGATAATCTTCAGCAGGATTTTGCTTGTGTGTGATAATATTGATATTGTTTGATAATTTCCACAGTAGTAAGTCACCTTTTTTTTTGGAGTGAGAATAAATATGGATCTCTTCCAGTCAGATGGCCAGCTAATTGTCCTCCAGATTACTTTGCACAGCCTAGTGAGCACATCTAGGGCAGCCTGTGTTTGTTGAAATATGTCAATTGGTATTCCATCAATTCCCAGAGCTTTATTTTTTTGCCAAGTCCTTCAGGGCAGCCTGAACTTTTTCCTTCATCACCATCGTCTCTTGATCATATGCTCATTCTTCAGACTCTTCTGTGTCATGGTATCTGGGACAATGAGTTTAGGTGTCAAAATCAGTGAGACTGCTTCAGGATAGGGCAGGATTTAGAGCTGTTGTACAAAGGGTTGTTATGAGTTGCAGGTGACTGGACAAAACATAACAACAACAATAACATATCGAGAAAAAAATTGAAAAATTTGACTTAATGTAAAGGAAACATCAGGCAAATTTAAATATTATTAAAAAAACCAAAACAAACCTTATCCTAAAACAGATCATATTTCAGAACTAATAATTACACCAGAGACAGGGAAATAAAAGAAGTATATTGAGGTTGTTGTTGAAGAGAGCTCTGTGGGCCTAGAGGATAGAAAGTTATGCTACCAAGCCAAAGGTGAGTGATTTTAATCAGAGTCCTTGAGGCCTGATTTTAATTGTGTTTGGTCAAACATTTTTTATGTGATATAGGAAGGGTCTATTTACTGTCCAGAGGTAACTTGTGGCTGCAATGATGTGACACTGTGACACTGATGTGTCAAATCGTTACCCATGCTAGACAGTGTTTAGTGGAGCTGTCTGATGAAAACAAGCTTAGAAGCAGGAGTAGCATCCATTTCCAAACAGCTTGCCTCTGGAAACTCTATGAACTTGGATAAACAATAAAAGGTACACAAGTGTTCCGGTATTATGTTCAAAGGGTTGCGATGAGTCATCTATGACTTGACAGCACTTAACAGCAGCAACAACAGCAACAATATTGAGGTTATATGAACAGTTACATGTTTGTAACATGAAGAAGTTATAAATTATAGAAGAACGAAGATGAACCCATGAACAAAGTTTCAAAAGACGAGAATACAACAGATACTAGAGTATAAACAATATTAGAAAAAAATCAACAAGACATGAAAATACATTCCATAATGTTGTTATTATTATATGCCATCGAGTTGCTTGAAACTCATAGATTAGATACCTTATGTATGACAAGCCTAAACTCTGATCTATCCTATGTCAATCTTATTGTCTTTGACACACCTACCCCCATTACCCTAGTCACTACCTTTCTCATCTAGGGTCTTCCTTTCTTGCACTCTCTTCACTCTTCCAAGCATGTCCTTATACAAGGACAGGTCCTTGCTTGCAACAAGTACAAAGTATGTCAGACAAAGCTTCAGAACCCTTGTCTCCAAGAAACAGCCTGGTTTCACCCTCTCCATGATGCACCTGTTTGTTCTCCTAGCAGTGCATGGTGCATTCAATAATCCTGTCCACCTCAAAGGTATCAAATCTCCTTCTATCATCCCTAGTCATTATCCAGCTTTCTGCTGCATAGCAAGCAATTGCAAAGACCATGGGCTGGATCAGGCATACCTTAGTCTCTAGACTGACATTATTGCTCTTCAGTACTTTGGAGAGATCTCGGAGAGCAGACTTTCCCAATGTAATTAATTTTTTAATTTCCTGGCTACTGGTACCAAGAGTGTTGACTATGTTGTTGTTGTTGTTATGTGCAACCGAGTCGCTTGCGACTCATAGCGACCCTATGTACAAGAGCTCTAAACGCTCTTCTATCCTGTGCCAACCTCGCCATCTCAAACGCACTTATTCCCACTGCTCCAGTCATATAATCGATCCATCTCATCCAAGGTCTTCTGATCCTTCGCCGCCCCTCCACTTGCCAAACATGATGTCCCTCTCCAAGGACCAGTCCCTCCTTGCAACATGCCCAAAGTATGTCAAACGAAGCTTCAGAATCCTTGAGTCCAAGGAGCATTCTGACTTCACCCTCTCCAGGACAAACCTGTTTGTTCTCCTAGCAGTCCGTGGTATATTCAACACTCTTCTCCAGCACCACAGCTCAAAAGCATCAATTCTATATCAACCCTATTCACTGTCCAACTCTCTGATGCATAGCATGTAATTGCAAAGACTATAGAACAGATCAGGCACACCTTAGTCTCCAGCCTGACATTGTTGCTCTTCAGTACTCTTGAGAGGTCCCTCACAGCTGACTTTCCCAATGCAATACATCTCTTGATTTCCTGGCTGCTGTTACCAAGAGTGTTGACTATGGAGCCAAGTAAATTAAAACTGTTAACTATCTCAATCTGTTCACCATCCATGGTGATGCTGCCAATTGGCCCACTGGTGAGAATCTTTGTTTTCTTGATGTTGAGCTTCGATCTATATAGGAGGCTGCAGTCCTTGACCTTCTGAGTAAAGTGTTGACTATGGAGTCAAGCAAACTGAAGCTCTTAACAATTTTAATCTCTTCACCATCTATCATGATGCTGCCAATCATCTCAGTGGTATCTTTGTTTTCTTGATTTTGAGCTTCAATTCATATTGAAGGTTGCAGTGCTTGACCTTTTGCAGCAAGTACTTCAGGTCCTCCTCAGGTTCAGCAAACAGGGTTGAAGTGGGTCCCATGGTGTAGTGGTTAGCACACTGAACTCTGAATGCAGAAATTCAAGTTCAAAATTAGTGGAACTTTTGTTTTCACAAAGTTTGATTGCCTCTCTTAGTTTTTTTGCATTTCATAATAACAAGGAAGAAATGACAGAAACTTTCAACATGTTGAAGTTTAAAGGAGCATAAAGAAGAGAAGGAACAGAGACTCAACAAGCTAGAAGACAAGAACCTCAATGAAAACCTACTAGAAGAAAAAAAATCAGCAAGAAGAGGGAAGGACTATGAAGGAGTGGGAAGAAAATCATGTGGAAAATATAAGTCTAAACAACAAAGGTGTGATCTTAAACCCAGAACAGGAGGGCTGAGAATAAATCACTGAGAAAACTGTGGAAGAGGTACTAGAAGAAAACCTCTCAGGTATGGTGAAAAATGAGGAAATCCACATCCTGGATACTCTAGCAAAATAAAATGACTATACCTATAGGAAATATCATTGTCAAATTCTCCAAAATCAAAGATAAGGATAGAATACAAAGGCAATGTGAGAAAAATAGTCACCTACAAAGACTAGCAAATTAGATTAAGCTCTAACTTCTCAGCAGAAATCAGGTGAGTAAGAAGGCAATGGTATGGAATATATATAAGGTTGAAAGAAAACAATTGCCAGAGAAGGAAATAAAAAGCATCTAAATCAGAAAAGAGATGGTGAAACAGTCTCTATCTGTAGACGATATTATAGTGTACAAAGACTCAGCAAACAAATATGTTAGAGCTAGTAGACAAGTTTAGTAGACTGGCAGGATATAAGATCAATATGCAAAAATCAGTTGGATTCCAACTCCAGTAACAAAGAGAACTCAGAGAAGGAAGCCAAGAAAGCAATACCATTTTTTGTTGTTGTGTGCCATAGAGTTGGAAGTGACCCATAGCTGACTCTCTGGTGGGTTTTTAGAAGCAGTTAATTGCAGGGCAGGAGATTATCTATCCTTTTCCTGCAGAGCAGCTGGTGGTATTGAACCATATGCATTTGGAATTTCAGTGTAGCTTCTTGCCACTACTCCACCAGAGGCTGTTTATAATAGCTAACCCTAATTTGAGATACTTGAGAATGAACCTAACTTGAGACACAAAAGACCTGCACAAAGAAAACTACAGAACATTTCTAAGAGACATAATAAAAGACCTAGAGAAATGGAAAATGTGCCCTTTTCAAGGATGTTGTTGTTGTTGATTGCCATTGAGTTGAGCACAGCTCCTAGCAACCCTATGAACAAAAGACCTGAAGCCTTTCTATAATTATCATTTCTCAACATTTGTAGAGTTTCCAGAGGCATGTTGTTTAGGAAGTGGATGCCACTCCTATATGGATAATAAGACTCAATATTGTGAAAATGACAATCTTACAAAAAAACAATTTACATGTACAAAATGATGACAAGAAAGATACCAAATTCATTTTTAAAGGATATAGAAAGGAAAATTGTCAAGTTTATTTGGAGAGAAAATAGACCCCGAATAAGCAAAGCCCTTCTGAAAACCAAAAATGAAGTGGGAAGCATAGTACTCCCTGACCTTAAAACCTACTCCATAGCAGTAGTAAGCAAAACAGCACGGTACTGGTAAAATGACAGGCACATAGACCAATGGAACAGAATTGAGAGCCCAGGAATGGACCCATCTATCTATGGTCAACTGATATTTGAAAAAGAAGTCAAAGCTATCACACGAGGAGATGAGAACCTCTTCAACAAACAGTGCTGGCAAAAAAGGACTGCAACCTACAGAGAGCTGAAAAAGAATCCACATCTTACACTGTACACAAAAATCAACTCAAGGTGGATTAGAGACCTGAGATTAAACCTCAAAACCATAAACATCATAAAAGACAAACTAGGACCAAACTTAGACAATCTAGTATGTGGTATAAAGAGACTGTCAAATACAGCCAGAAATGCACAATCTGGAAAGAATAAAATTGATGACTGGTACCTCCTAAGGAGAAAAAAACATTTTCCAAGAGTGAAAAGAAAACCTACTGACTGAGAAAAGACATGTGGCAGTACCATTTTGAACAGGGGTTTCATATTAAAAGTTTACAGAATCCTACAGGGCTTCCCTAAGAAAAATACTGATAACCCAATTACAAAATAGGCAAAAAATAATGGAAAGATTTTTCACAGAGGAAGATATTCAGATGGCCAACAGACACACGAAGAAATGCTCACAAACAAGAATGAGATATCATCTTACCCCGGTAGCAGTGACAAAGTTTAACAGTGAGTAATAAATGTTGGACACAATGTGGAGAGATAGGTACTCTTACACACTGTTGGTGGGGTTATAAAATGGTACAATCATTCTGGAGGACAATTTGGTTTTTCGTCAAAAATCTGAACATAGCTAGGTCACTCAGGTGCTTTTGGGAAAAAACTGCTGTCTGGTCTGACCACATGGGACCCCTAAACTCAGGGAACAGGCAGCTCCTGGGTCCCTTGACTGAGGTTAGAAGCCTCTTCCAGAAAGGAACAACAGCCTTCCTCCATGCTCACTCAGGTACTTTGGGTAGCAAACTGCTGTCTGACCTAACCACATGGGACCCCTAAACTCAGGCAACAGGGATGTCCTAGGATCCTTGACAGAGATGAGAAGCCATTTCCAGAAGGGGACAACAGGCTTCCTCTGTGTTTAGTCAGGTACTTTGGGGAACAAATTGCTATCAGGCCCTTGGCCTTGCAGGTCTGATGCCAAAAAGAGAGTACAAATACATAGGTGCTTCTGAAAACATTGCCATGGATCCTCATTGACATTTGAGAGCCACAGGAACTCCAAGCACCAGCAGGGTGCAGCAAGTGTTGGCAGGGTACAGTGAGCCTCTGTAGGGTGTAGCAAGCCTCAGTGGGGAAGAGCAAGCCACAGGAGGGAGCAGTGAGCTGCAGCATGACCCACCCTCCAGGAATGAGCAGGAAAGCAGGAAATTGAGTGAGGTCTCCCACATAATCCCCTCCCATGTGCATTTGTGTATGTGTCTCCCCCTCACCAGCCTTCCCAAGTATGTGTCTGTGCATGCACCCACCCTATGTGGATCTGTTTGTGTGTGTGCCCAACCTTCCTCTGTAGTGGTGACATCAGATCAAGAACCAGCTATAGTCTCAGGCATGAAATACTCTATCACAGCAATGTCCCAAAAGAAGCAGACTACCTCACTTCTCACAGAGCCCAAAGCAATATATCACCCCCATAAAATGACACAGTATCAATGGATTGATTTCCTGAAGCCAGAAAGTCTGATGGAACTTTCTGACACAGAATTCAAAAGAACAATGATTTAATATTTTCAGTGGGTGAAAAAGAAATTTGAAGACACTGCAAGCAAAAATCAGGATGAGGTAAAAAAAAATAAATAAAAAAATCTAAAAAAATGGAGCTAAAACTAAAAAGTCATTAAGAGGCACTGGAAAAACAAGAAACCACAATCCAAAACATAAAGTCCAAGGTTTCAGATGCAGTCAACATGATGGAGGGTCACATGAAAAGAGTTGAAGAGATGAAATACAGAACTGGTAAAATAGATACATGAAAAATAATCAACATGACCAAGTAGAATTTATAGCAAGTTGTTGTTGTTGTTATGTGCCGTCGAGTCGCTTGCGACTCATAGCGACCCTATGTACAACAGTCCTAAACTCCGCTCTGTCCTGTGCCAATTGCACTGTCTCTGACACTCCCATCTCAATTATCTCAGTAACTGAATCAATCCACCTCATAGAGGGCCTTCCTCTC